>NW_023494302.1:0-32500 GCF_013265735.2 Oncorhynchus mykiss
AGGTGGGTTCACTACCTAGTCTACCCAGCATGTCGAAAACTCCTAAATGAGACCAGGGGTGCGTTCCCAATGGGCTCTGGTCAAAATTAGGGAACTATATAGAGTGCCATTTGGGACACAGACCAGTGGAGGTGGAGTGGAACTGTTCAGTAGAGACAGAGAACTAACGAGATAGTGGAATGGACAGTGGAGTGGACAGTGGAGTGTGCAGTGGATAGTGGAGTGGACAGTGGAGTGGACAGTGGAGTGGACAGTGGAGTGGTGCAGTGGAGTGGCAGTGGAATGGACAGTGGAGTGGAACAGTGGAGTGGTGCAGTGGACAGTGGAGTGGACAGGGAGTGGACAGTGGAGTGGTGCAGTGGAGTGGACAGTGGAGTGGACAGTGGAGTGGACAGTGGAGTGGACAGTGGAGTGGACAGTGGAGTGGAAGTGAGTGGACAGTGAAACATGTTCAGTAGAGATAGAGACTAACGAGATGGTGGAGTGGACAGGAGTGGTGCAGTGAAACATGTTCAGTAGAGATAGAGACTAACAAGATGGTGGAATGGACAGTGGAGTGGACAGTGTAGTGGACAGTGTAGTGGACAGTGGAGTAGACAGTGAGTGGAGTGACAGTGGAGTGGACAGTGTTGTGGACAGTGTAGTGGACAGTGGAGTGGACAGTGGAGTGGTGCAGTGGAGTGGACAGTGGAGTGGACAGTGTAGTGGACAGTGGAGTGGTGCAGTGGAGTGGACAGTGGAGTGGACAGTGGTGGACAGTGGAGTGGACAATGGAGTGGACAGTGGAGTGGACAGTGGAGTGGACAGTGGAGTGGTGCAGTGGAGTGGACAGTGGAGTGGACAGTGGAGTGGTGCAGTGGAGTGGACAGTGGAGTGGTGCAGTGGAGTGGTGCAGTGGAGTGGACAGTGGAGTGGACAGTGGAGTGTGCAGTGGAGTGGTGCAGTGGAGTGGACAGTGGAGTGGACAGTGGAGTGGACAGTGGAGTGGTGGAGTGGACAGTGGAGTGGACAGTGGAGTGGACAGTGGAGTGGTGCAGTGGAGTGGACAGTGGAGTGGACAGTGGAGTGGACAGTGGAGTGGACAGTGGAGTGGTGCAGTGGAGTGGACAGTGGAGTGGTGCAGTGGAGTGGACAGTGGAGTGGACAGTGGAGTGGACAGTGGAGTGGTGCAGTGGAGTGGATAGTGGAGTGACAGTGGAGTGGTGCAGTGGAGTGGACAGTGGAGTGGTGCAGTGGAGTGGTGCAGTGGAGTGGACAGTGGAGTGGACAGTGGAGTGGTGCAGTGGAGTGGTGCAGTGGAGTGGACAGTGGAGTGGACAGTGGAGTGGACAGTGGAGTGGTGGAGAGGACAGTGGAGTGGACAGTGGAGTGGACAGTGGAGTGGTGCAGTGGAGTGGACAGTGGAGTGGACAGTGGAGTGGACAGTGGAGTGGTGCAGTGGAGTGGACAGTGGAGTGGACAGTGGAGTGGACAGTGGAGTGGTGCAGTGGAGTGGTGCAGTGGAGTGGACAGTGGAGTGGTGCAGTGGAGTGGTGCAGTGGAGTGGACAGTGGAGTGGACAGTGGAGTGGTGCAGTGGAGTGGTGCAGTGGAGTGGACAGTGGAGTGGACAGTGGAGTGGACAGTGGAGTGGACAATGGAGTGGACAGTGGAGTGGTGCAGTGGAGTGGTGCAGTGGAGTGGACAGTGGAGTGGACAGTGGAGTGGACAATGGAGTGGACAGTGGAGTGGACAGTGGAGTGGTGCAGTGGAGTGGACAGTGGAGTGGACAGTGGAGTGGTGCAGTGGAGTGGACAGTGGAGTGGACAGTGGAGTGGACAATGGAGTGGACAGTGGAGTGGTGCAGTGGAGTGGACAGTGGAGTGGACAGTGGAGTGGACAGTGGAGTGGACAATGGAGTGGACAGTGGAGTGGTGCAGTGGAGTGGACAGTGGAGTGGACAGTGGAGTGGTCAGTGGAGTGGACAGTGGAGTGGTCAGTGGAATGGACAGTGTAGTGGACAGTGGAGTGGACAGTGGAGTGGTGCAGTGGAGTGGACAGTGGAGTGGTGCAGTGGAGTGGACAGTGGAGTGGTGCAGTGGAGTGGTGTGGTGGAGTGGACAGTGGAGTGGTGGAGTAGACAGTGGAGTGGACAGTGGAGTGGTGGAGTGGACAGTGGAGTGGACAGTGGAGTGGTGGAGTGGACAGTGGAGTGGACAGTGGAGTGGACATTGGAGTGGACAGTGGAGTGGTGGAGTGGACAGTGGAGTGGATAGTGGAGTGGACAGTGGAGTGGACAGTGGAGTGGACAGTGGAGTGGTGGAGTGGACAGTGGAGTGGACAGTGGAGTGGTGGAGTGGACAGTGGAGTGGATGGAGTGGTGCAGTGGAGTGGTGCAGTGGAGTGGACAGTGGAGTGGACAGTGGAGTGGACAGTGGAGTGGTGCAGTGGAGTGGACAGTGGAATGGACAGTGGAGTGGACAGTGGAGTGGTGCAGTGGAGTGGACAGTGGAGTGGTGCAGTGGAGTGGACAGTGGATGGACAGTGGAGTGGACAGTGGAGTGGACAGTGGAGTGGACAGTGGAGTGGTGCAGTGGAGTGGACAGTGGAGTGGACAGTGGAGTGGACAGTGGAGTGGTGCAGTGGAGTGGTGTGGTGGAGTGGTGCAGTGGAGTGGACAGTGGAGTGGACAGTGGAGTGGACAGTGGAATGGACAGTGGAGTGGACAGTGGAGTGGTGCAGTGGAGTGGTGCAGTGGAGTGGTGCAGTGGAGTGGTGCAGTGGAGTGGACAGTGGAGTGGACAGTGGAGTGGACGTGGAGTGTGCAGTGGAGTGGTCAGTGTAGTGGACAGTGGAGTGGACAGTGGAGTGGACAGTGGAGTGGTCAGTGTAGTGGACAGTGGAGTGGACAGTGGAGTGGACAGTGGAGTGGACAGTGGAGTGGACAGTGGAGTGGTGCAGTGGAGTGGACAGTGGAGGTTATTCAGTGTTAATTCTACGTCTCACTGTTCTGTTGTGTGTTTGGCTGTTTGTCTCCTCAGTCTGAACGGAGAGATTTCCCTTCATAGATCTCTGATGTGTTCATTAGACATGTCAGTCTAGGTACCAACACAACGTCCTGTAGTCATGCTAGATCCTGTTAGGTACCAGCACAACGTCCTGTAGTCCTGCTAGATCCTGTTAGGTACCAACAGTACATCCTGTAGTCACGCTAGAGCCTGTTAGATACCAACAGTACCTCCTGTAGTCATGCTAGAGCCTGTTAGGTAACAACAGCACTTCCTGTAGTCATGCTAGAGCATGTTAGATACCAGCACAACGTCCTGTAGTCATGCTAGAGCCTGTTAGGTACCAACACAACCGCCTGTAGTCATGCTAGAGCCTGTTAGGTACCAACAGTACCTCCTGTAGTCATGCTAGATCCTGTTAGGTACCAACAGTACCTCCTGTATTCATGCTAGAGCCTGTTAGGTAACAACAGTACCTCCTGTAGTCATGCTAGATCCTGTTAGGTAACAACAGCACCTCCTGCAGCCATCAGTGTAAGGTTTAAATTAGTTAGTAATGTTAGTTTATGACAGTGAAAGGCAAATCAAATCAATTTGTATTGGTCACATGCACGAGTTTAACAGATGTTATTGCAGATGTAGCGAAGTGCTTGTGCTTCTAGTTCTGACAGTGCGGCAATATCTAACAGCTAATATCTAACAATTTCACAACATATACCCAATACACAGATATCTAAGTAAAGGAATATGGAATATTTGGACGAGCAATGCCAGAGCAGCATAGACTGAGATACAGTAGAATAGAATAGAAAACAGTATATACACATGAGATGGGTAATGTAAGATATGTAGACATTATTAAAGTGACTAGTGTTCCATTTATAAAGTGGCCAATGAATTAAAATCTAGGTTTATAGGCAGCAGCCTCTCTGTGCTAGTGATGGCTGTTTAGCAGTTGATGGCCTTGAGATAGAAGTTGTTTTTCAGTCTTTTGGTCCCTGCTTTGATGCACCTGTACTGACCTCGCCTTCTGGATGATAGCGAGGTGAACAGGCCGTGGGTCAGATGATTGTTGTCCTTGATGATCTTTTTGGCATTCCTGTGACATCGGGTGCTGTAGGTGTCCTGGAAGCCAGATAGTTTGCCCCGGTGATGCGTTGGCCAGATCACACCACCCTCTGGAGAGCCCTGTGTTTGTGGGTGGTGCAGTTGCCGTACCAGGTGGTGATACAGCCTGACAGGATGCTCTCAATTGTGCATCTGTAAAGGTTTGTGAGAGTTTTAGGTGACAAGCCACATTTCTTCAGCCTCCTGAGGTTGAAGAGGCGCTGTTGCACCTTCGTCCCTGGGTGGACCATTTCAGTTGGTCAGTGATGTGTACGCCGAGGAACTTAAATCTTTCCACCTTCTCCACTGCGGTTCCATCGATGTGGATAAAGGGTGCTCCCTCTGCTGTTTCCTGAAGCCCACAATCATCTCCTTTGCTTGTTTGACGTTTCGTGAGAAGTTATTTTTTGTTCCACCACACTCCCAGAGTCTCGTCATCGCCTCCAACTGAAACTTGATGATTGAGTTGGAGGCGTGCTTGGCCACGCGGTCATGGAGTACAGGAGGGGGCTGAGCACGCACCCTTGTGGGGCACCTGTGTTGAGGATCAGCGAAGTGGAGGTGTTGTTTCCTACCTTCACCACCTGGGGGCGGCCCGTCAGGAAGTCCAGGACCCAGTTGCACAGGGCGGGGTTCAGACCCAGGGCCTCCAGCTTAATGATGAGCTTGGAGTACTATGGTGTTGAATGCTGAGCTATGGTCAATGAACAGCATTCTTACATAGGTATTCCTCTTGCCTAGATGGACAGGGTGATTGGTGTCTGTACTGTAGGGGTCAGTTAGTAATGTCAGTTTATGACAGTGAAAGGCAGGGTGATTGGTGTCTGTACTGTAGGAGTCAGTTAGTAATGTCAGTTTATGACAGTGAAAGGCAGGGTGATTGGTGTCTGTAATGTAGGGGTCAGTTAGTAATGTCAGTTTATGACAGTGAAAGGCAGGGTGATTGGTGTCTGTACTGTAGGAGTCAGTCAGTAATGTCAGTTTGACAGTGAAAGGCAGGGTGATTGGTGTCTGTACTGTAGGAGTCAGTTAGTAATGTCAGTTTATGACAGTGAAAGGCAGGGTGATTGGTGTCTGTACTGTAGGGGTCAGCTAGTAATGTCAGTTTATGACAGTGAAAGGCAGGGTGATTGGTGTCTGTACTGTAGGAGTCAGTCAGTAATGTCAGTTTGACAGTGAAAGGCAGGGTGATTGGTGTCTGTACTGTAGGAGTCAGTTAGTAATGGCAGTTTATGACAGTGAAAGGCAGGGTGATTGGTGTCTGTACTGTAGGGGTCAGCTAGTAATGTCAGTTTATGACAGTGAAAGGCAGGGTGATTGGTGTCTGTACTGTAGGAGTCAGTTAGTAATGTCATTTTATGACAGTGAAAGGCAAGGTCGTTGATGATGTTCGAAAACATTAATTAGCACCAGAGTAGACTTCATGTAAGACTACTAATCCCTACAAGCTCCTGCATGTCATCTCTGACTGACACCTTTGCTGACAGGTTTTGTGTCAATTTAAAACGTGTACAAGACAGTTCACAGCATCTATTCACAGAAATGTAGACAATTTATTCATTGCATCATTTTGCTAACATTAGACAGTTATTAATCCAGAGATTCTTACCTTTGTCTCGATTCGTCAGTCTGGTCCAGATCATCATGGCATTTGTTGTTCTTTATGATAGCCACATTAGCAGCTAATTAGCATTTCATTTTTGGTGGGTAAATACAGGCAAATTTATTGATAAGTCACCTTGTCCGAGAAATATTTCCATGGTTATCAAAAGCCACACACACACACACACACACACACACACACACACACACACAACACACACACACACACACACACACACACACACACACACACACACACACACACACACACACACACACACACACACACACACACAACACACACAGTCTCCTCCTGTAGTTATCAGTGTATACAGCCAGGGCTGTAGTAGACCATTCCTACTGCTAGTTTGAGACCGGAGCCTGTTATCTACTCTTCCATCTCAGTATCCTGTATATAGATCGGTGTATACAGCCAGGGCTGGTCGTAGACTGTTAGTAAACTATTTTAAGACAGTGAGAGACACTGATAGCCAGGGGTTTGGCTCTTCCTGTAGGTGTCAGTTCTATAGCCAGTCAATGCTAGTTTCTAACAGTGTAATGTCCTGACATACAGCCCAGACCAGGGTTTGGCTCTTACTGTGTGTTGGCTCTGTCCTCCGGTCTCTCTCCGGTCGGTCGGGGCATTAATATGCCGAGGCATGCTGCTGCTGGGCAGACTGGCTGACTGTGTTGACATGGCGACAGCCCTGCTCCTAATTGTCCAGGAGTCTGTTTAATATGCCCTGATCAGGGCTCTGCTGACACAAACACACTGTGTGTGTGTGTGTGTGTGCGTGTGTGTGTGCGTGTATGTGTGTGTGTGTGTGTGTGTGTGTGTGTGTGTGTGTGTGTGTGTGTGTGTGTGTGTGTGTGTGTGTGTGTGTGTCTATCAGTCCATCACTGTTTATGGCTACAGGAATGTCATCTACCCACTAGTATCTCCTATAGGAATGTCATCTACCCACTACTATCTCCTACAGGAATGTCATCTACCCACTACTATCTCCTACAGGAATGTCATCTACCCACTACTATCTCCTACAGGAATGTCATCTACCCACTAGTATCTCCTACAGGAATGTCATCTACCCACTACTATCTCCTACAGGAATGTCATCTACCCACTACTATCTCCTACAGGGATGTCATCTACCCACTACTATCTCCTACAGGAATGTCTTCTACCCACTACTATCTCCTACAGGGATGTCATCTACCCACTACTATCTCCTACAGGGATGTCATCTACCCACTAGTATCTCCTACAGGAATGTCATCTACCCACTACTATCTCCTACAGGAATGTCATCTACCCACTACTATCTCCTACAGGAATGTCATCTACCCACTACTATCTCCTACAGGAATGTCATCTACCCACTACTATCTCCTACAGGAATGTCATCTACCCACTACTTTCTCCTACAGGAATGTCATCTACCCACTACTATCTCCTACAGGAATGTCATCTACCCACTAGTATCTCCTACAGGGATGTCATCTACCCACTACTATCTCCTACAGGAATGTCATCTACCCACTACTATCTCCTACAGGGATGTCATCTACCCACTACTATCTCCTACAGGAATGTCATCTACCCACTACTATCTCCTACAGGAATGTCATCTACCCACTAGTATCTCCTACAGGAATGTCATCTACCCACTACTATCTCCTACAGGAATGTCATCTACCCACTACTATCTCCTACAGGAATGTCATCTACCCACTAGTATCTCCTACAGGAATGTCATCTACCCACTACTATCTCCTACAGGAATGTCATCTACCCACTAGTATCTCCTACAGGAATGTCATCTACCCACTACTATCTCCTACAGGAATGTCATCTACCCACTACTATCTCCTACAGGAATGTCATCTACCCACTAGTATCTCCTACAGGAATGTCATCTACCCACTACTATCTCCTACAGGAATGTCATCTACCCACTAATATCTCCTACAGGAGTAATGTGGATCACACATAATTCAAACCTTCGTCCTGAGGGTGATATAGACTGTTATAATAATGCCACAGCAGAATTCATAAACAATCATCCTTTGTGTGTGTGTGTGTGTGTGTGTGTGTGTGTGTGGTGTGTGTGTGTGTGTGTGTGTGTGTGTGTGTGTGTGTGTGTCTGTCTGTTTGTCTGTATGTCTGTAGAGCCATCACCCTGGACAACACTCTGGTCATCCTGTCCAGTGTGGCTCCTGATGCTGGACGGTACTACACACAGGCTGTCAACGACAAGAACGGAGAGAACAAAACCAGCCATCCTATCCTACTGACTGTGGAGAGTAAGTAGAGAGGATATACACACACACACACACACACACACACACACACACACACACACAGACACGTAGTCACACACACTCACACAAACACACTCACATACACTCACACAAACATAGACACAAACTCACTCACTCACTCACTCACTCACTCACTCACTCACACTCACTCACTCACACACACACACACACACAGACACACGTAGACACACACAAACACACCTACAGACACACCACTCACACACAGACACACACACCTTCCCATACGGTACCAGCAGGTTGTGTTGAAGGCAGATATAACCGTTGTGTTCCTGTTGGGAGGACGTTTCTCTGTGTTTTACATGTGTTCATCCAACAGGTGTTTTATGCTGAGCTGACAGACACAGCTACACTGCCCCCTAGTGGCTGTCTGTCTAACTGTCACCTCACCTGTCAGTCCTGTTACACTCCTAAAGGCTTCTTCGTGGAGGGATACGGTTCTACCAAGAACCGTTCTGATCTGAAGAACTCTTTTTGGAAGACTAGGGTTCTTTGTAAGGCGAAGGGTTCTATCTAGACCTTTAACATCCTAACAACAGTTTTTGAAGAAAGAGTTATTTGATGATTCTTCGGAAGGCGAGAAGGATTCTACATTGCACCATATGTAATATTTCCCAGCATGCTCTATTGCAGGGAGATTTTCAGAATGGTTTATTTTACTGTAATATTTGTGATGTTGCATGTCCATTGATTGGTTGATTAATTTAATGCTACACAAAGATAAATAACATGCAATTTTCTAAACTAATCCAATCTGTTAGTATTAGGATTTACTGCACCCATCACTGAGATGGTTGTTCCAGTTTAGATGATTGAGGTAGTCAATCTTCCCTACCCTGGCAGCCATTCTGATTGCAAGTTGCGGGTGATTAACAATTCCCACTTGTTGGGTATCCTATCTCTGTCTGGATTCCAATAGGAATTAAACATCACTTTGCAAGCCAGCATAATGTGACTTGCAGGCCTGATGTGGCCTGTAAACCAGGAGTTTCCTAATGTGTTAGGGTATAACTATGCCCTCTGTGAAAGGCCTTATGGTCCATGTAATGTATTGTCATAAATAATGACATTTTAAAGGATAATAAGGCTGGTGAAACCGTTCGAAGAGGGTTCTAGGAAGACCCTCCAAGGGATAAAATGGTTCTTGGTAGAACCATATACAGGGGGTTCTATAAAGAACCTTAAATAAAGGGTTCTAGATAGAACCCTCTGCAAAGGGTTCTACCCATACCCATTAAGGGTTCCTCTATGGGGACTAGCTGCACACCTTGTATGGTTCTACTTAGCACCTTTGTTTCTAAGAGTGCAGCCTGTGTAACAGAGGTGTTGTAACACCACATTCCCCTGATGATGGATGACCATATCTGAGACCTGACGACTCCTCAAACTAATGCCTAGGCTTTAGCTTTGGCTAGCAGACCCGGGTTTGAATCCCAGTCGGTCTAGAGTTTCCCTAGAGTTAGAAGCTGGTGCCAGGGGAGGTATATGGTCCGGCTTAGGCCGTGGTCCAATAGCACACCTCCCTGGCTGTAGTGTGGAGCTGGGTGGTGCTACGGTCCTCCCTGGCTGTAGTGTGGAGCTGGGTGGTGCTACGGTCCTCCCTGGCTGTAGTGTGGTGCTGGGTGGTGCTACAGTCCCCCCTGGCTGTAGTGTGGAGTTGGGTGGTGCTACTACGGTCCTCCCTGGCTGTAGTGTGGAGCTGGGTGGTGCTACAGTCCTCCCTGGCTGTAGTGTGGAGCTGGGTGGTGCTACAGTCCTCCCTGGCTGTAGTGTGGAGCTGGGTGGTGCTACAGTCCTCCCTAGCTGTAGTGTGGAGTTGGGTGGTGCTACAGTCCTCCCTGGCTGTAGTGTGGAGCTGGGTGGAGCTGGGTGGTGCTACGGTCCTCCCTGGCTGTAGTGTGGAGCTGGGTGGTGCTACGGTCCTCCCTGGCTGTAGTGTGGAGTTGGGTGGTGCTACGGTCCTCCCTGGCTGTAGTGTGGAGTTGGTGGTGCTACGGTCCTCGCTGGCTGTAGTGTGGAGCTGGGTGGTGCTACAGTCCTCCCTGGCTGTAGTGTGGAGCTGGGTGGTGCTGGGTGGTGCTACAGTCCTCCCTGGCTGTAGTGTGGAGCTGGGTGGTGCTACGGTCCTCCCCCTGGCTGTAGTGTGGAGTTGGATGGAGCTACGGTCCTCCCTGGCTGTAGTGTGGAGTTGGGTGGTGCTACAGTCCTCCCTGGCTGTAGTGTGGACCTGGGTGGTGCTACAGTCCTCCCTGGCTGTAGTGTGGAGTTGGGTGGTGCTACAGTCCTCCCTGGCTGCAGTGTGGAGCTGGTTGGTGCTACAGTCCTCCCTGGCTGTAGTGTGGAGTTGGGTGGTGCTACGGTCCTCCCTGGCTGTAGTGTGGAGCTGGGTGGTGCTACGGTCCTCCCTGGCTGTAGTGTGGAGCTGGGTGGTGCTACGGTCCTCCTCTGGCTGTAGTGTGGAGTTGGGTGGTGCTACGGTCCTCCCTGGCTGTAGTGTGGAGTTGGGTGGTGCTACGGTCCTCGCTGGCTGTAGTGTGGAGCTGGGTGGTGCTACAGTCCTCCCTGGCTGTAGTGTGGAGCTGGGTGGTGCTGGGTGGTGCTACAGTCCTCCCTGGCTGTAGTGTGGAGCTGGGTGGTGCTACGGTCCTCCCTGGCTGTAGTGTGGAGTTGGGTGGAGCTACGGTCCTCCCTGGCTGTAGTGTGGAGTTGGGTGGTGCTACAGTCCTCCCTGGCTGTAGTGTGGACCTGGGTGGTGCTACAGTCCTCCCTGGCTGTAGTGTGGAGTTGGGTGGTGCTACAGTCCTCCCTGGCTGCAGTGTGGAGCTGGTTGGTGCTACAGTCCTCCCTGGCTGTAGTGTGGAGTTGGGTGGTGCTACGGTCCTCCCTGGCTGTAGTGTGGAGCTGGGTGGTGCTACGGTCCTCCCTGGCTGTAGTGTGGAGCTGGGTGGTACTACGGTCCTCCCTGGCTGTAGTGTGGAGCTGGGTGGAGCTGGGTGGTGCTGGGTGGTGCTACGGTCCTCCCTGGCTGTAGTGTGGAGTTGGGTGGTGCTACGGTCCTCCCTGACTGTAGTGTGGAGCTGGGTGGTGCTACGGTCCTCCCTGGCTGTAGTGTGGAGCTGGGTGGTGCTGGGTGGTGCTACGGTCCTCCCTGGCTGTAGTGTGGAGTTGGGTGGTGCTACGGTCCTCCCTGGCTGTAGTGTGGAGCTGGGTGGTGCTACAGTCCTCCCTGGCTGTAGTGTGGAGCTGGGTGGTGCTGGGTGGTGCTACAGTCCTCCCTGGCTGTAGTGTGGAGCTGGGTGGTGCTACGGTCCTCCCTGGCTGTAGTGTGGAGTTGGGTGGAGCTACGGTCCTCCCTGGCTGTAGTGTGGAGTTGGGTGGTGCTACAGTACTCCCTGGCTGTAGTGTGGACCTGGGTGGTGCTACAGTCCTCCCTGGCTGTAGTGTGGACCTGGGTGGTGCTACAGTCCTCCCTGGCTGTAGTGTGGAGTTGGGTGGTGCTACAGTCCTCCCTGGCTGCAGTGTGGAGCTGGTTGGTGCTACAGTCCTCCCTGGCTGTAGTGTGGAGTTGGGTGGTGCTACGGTCCTCCTGGCTGTAGTGTGGAGCTGGGTGGTGCTACGGTCCTCCCTGGCTGTAGTGTGGAGCTGGGTGGTGCTACGGTCCTCCCTGGCTGTAGTGTGGAGCTGGGTGGAGCTGGGTGGTGCTACGGTCCTCCCTGGCTGTAGTGTGGAGTTGGGTGGTGCTACGGTCCTCCCTGACTGTAGTGTGGAGCTGGGTGGTGCTACGGTCCTCCCTGGCTGTAGTGTGGAGCTGGGTGGTGCTGGGTGGTGCTACGGTCCTCCCTGGCTGTAGTGTGGAGTTGGGTGGTGCTACGGTCCTCCCTGGCTGTAGTGTGGAGCTGGGTGGTGCTACAGTCCTCCCTGTCTGTAGTGTGGAGCTGGGTGGTGCTGGGTGGTGCTACAGTCCTCCCTGGCTGTAGTGTGGAGCTGGGTGGTGCTACGGTCCTCCCTGGCTGTAGTGTGGAGTTGGGTGGAGCTACGGTCCTCCCTGGCTGTAGTGTGGAGTTGGGTGGTGCTACAGTACTCCCTGGCTGTAGTGTGGACCTGGGTGGTGCTACAGTCCTCCCTGGCTGTAGTGTGGAGTTGGGTGGTGCTACAGTCCTCCCTGGCTGCATTGTGGAGTTTTGTGGTGCTACGGTCCTCCCTGGCTGTAGTGTGGAGCTGGGTGGTGCTACGGTCCTCCCTGGCTGTAGTGTGGAGCTGGGTGGTGCTACGGTCCTCCCTGGCTGTAGTGTGGAGCTGGGTGGTGCTACGGTCCTCCCTGGCTGTAGTGCGGAGCTGGGTGGTGCTACGGTCCTCCCTGGCTGTAGTGTGGAATTGGGTGGTGTTACGGTCCTCCCTGGCTGTAGTGTGGAGCTGGGTGGTGCTTACGGTCCTCCCTGGCTGTAGTGTGGAGCTGGGTGGAGCTGGGTGGTGCTACAGTCCTCCCTGGCTGTAGTGTGGAGCTGGGTGGAGCTGGGTGGTGCTCTGTAGAGCTGGTGCTGCGGTCCCTGGTCCATCTGACCCGCTGATTTAACCAGCCTATAAATGAGCTCTGTAATTTAATGGCGCCTAACCGAAGCAGATTTATGAAAAGACACTGAGACAGTCTGTATGTGTTACTGATACCAAACACAGGGCCTGGGATCACACACAGAACCCCCCCTCGAGGCAGGGAGAAATGAGATGAGATGGAGAGAGAGATCTCTGATTGAGGCCAGTGAATCGATGGTTGTTTGCAGGGCTGCAAGGCTCTGTGGAACAGGCTGAATTATGGCTCTGCATTTAATCACTTCCTGCTATGTTTATCTCAATTAAACAATATAATGGTTCCTGGTAGGGTTGGGAATTGCCAGGGACCTCACGGTATGATATCATCACCACATTTAGGTGCCGATACGATATTTATTGTGATTCTTGTTGATTCTCACGATTCTCTATGTGTTTGCGATTTGATAATGTGAATTTATTGCGTTTCGATGTTCCAAACATATTGCTTCACCACATGTCTTCTGCAGAGAGACAAGAGAGAGACAAGAGAGAGACGAGAGAGAGACGAGAGAGAGACAAGAGAGAGAGACAAGAGAGAGACGAGAGAGAGACAAGAGAGAGAGACAAGAGAGAGAGACGAAAGAGAGACAAGAGAGAGAGAGAGAGAAAAGAGAGAGACGAGAGAGAGACGAGAGAGAGACGAGAGAGAGACAAGAGAGAGACACAAGAGAGAGACAAGAGAGAGACGAGAGAGAGACAAGAGAGAGACAAGAGAGAGACGAGAGAGAGACAAGAGAGAGAGACAAGAGAGAGACAAGAGAGAGAGACAAGAGAGAGAGACAAGAGAGAGACAAGAGAGAGACAAGAGAGAGACGAAAGAGAGAGACGAGAGAGAGAGAGAGAGAAGAGAGAGACGAGACGAGAGAGAGACGAGAGAGACGAGACGAGAGAGAGACGAGAGAGACGAGAGAGCGACAAGAGAGAGACGAGAGAGAGACGAGAGAGAGACGAGAGAGAGACGAGAGAGAGACGTGACTAAATGAGTTTTTCTCAGTCATGGTCATAAACGTGGTGAAAGGAAAGGTTCTCCCTGTTTAAAAAGAAGATGGAGAACAAGCTGTGAAGGAAAAATACTGCAGTTTTGGTGCAGGTACAGCAAACTAGCGCAAAATGAATACTGCCATATTGTTAAAACGATACGATACGATATATCGTCAAAATAATATCCGATATGTAACTGTACTGATTTTGTCACCGCTAGTTCCTAGCAGCTTGGTTGACACAGGCTGAGGCTGCTCCCAGGAAATGTAGAAGGGGCTGTTATTGAATGGTGAGAGTATAGGAACTATATGTTATTGAATGGTGAGAGTATAGGAACTATCTGTTATTGAATGGTGAGAGTATAGGAACTATCTGTTATTGAATGGTGTTAGTATAGGAACTATCTGTTATTGAATGGTGAGAGTATAGGAACTATCTGTTATTGAATGGTGTTAGTATAGGAACTATCTGTTATTGAATGGTGTTAGTATAGGAACTATCTGTTATTGAATGGTGTTAGTATAGGAACTATCTGTTATTGAATGGTGTTAGTATAGGAACTATCTGTTATTGAATGGTGTTAGTATAGGAACTATCTGTTATTGAATGGTGTTAGTATAGGAACTATCTGTTATTGAATGGTGAGAGTATAGGAACTATCTGTTATTGAATGGTGTTAGTATAGGAACTATCTGTTATTGAATGGTGTTAGTATAGGAACTATCTGTTATTGAATGGTGAGAGTATAGGAACTATCTGTTATTGAATGGTGAGAGTATAGGAACTATCTGTTATTGAATGGTGAGAGTATAGGAACTATCTGTTATTGAATGGTGTTAGTATAGGAACTATCTGTTATTGAATGGTGTTAGTATAGGAACTATCTGTTATTGAATGGTGATAGTATAGGAACTATCTGTTATTGAATGGTGAGAGTATAGGAACTATCTGTTATTGAATGGTGTTAGTATAGGAACTATCTGTTATTGAATGGTGAGAGTATAGGAACTATCTGTTATTGAATGGTGAGAGTATAGGAACTATATGTTATTGAATGGTGAGAGTATAGGAACTATCTGTTATTGAATGGTGAGAGTATAGGAACTATCTGTTATTGAATGGTGAGAGTATAGGAACTATCTGTTATTGAATGGTGAGAGTATAGGAACTATCTGTTATTGAATGGTGTTAGTATAGGAACTATCTGTTATTGAATGGTGAGAGTATAGGAACTATCTGTTATTGAATGGTGTTAGTATAGGAACTATCTGTTATTGAATGGTGAGAGTATAGGAACTATATGTTATTGAATGGTGAGAGTATAGGAACTATCTGTTATTGAATGGTGAGAGTATAGGAACTATCTGTTATTGAATGGTGAGAGTATAGGAACTATCTGTTATTGAATGGTGTTAGTATAGGAACTATCTGTTATTGAATGGTGAGAGTATAGGAACTATCTGTTATTGAATGGTGAGAGTATAGGAACTATCTGTTATTGAATGGTGTTAGTATAGGAACTATCTGTTATTGAATGGTGAGAGTATAGGAACTATA
The DNA here is from genome assembly GCF_013265735.2 of Oncorhynchus mykiss. Taxonomy (NCBI): domain Eukaryota; kingdom Metazoa; phylum Chordata; class Actinopteri; order Salmoniformes; family Salmonidae; genus Oncorhynchus; species Oncorhynchus mykiss. The sequence goes on from NW_023494302.1 coordinate 15,161, forward strand.
TGTTATTGAATGGTGAGAGTATAGGAACTATATGTTATTGAATGGTGAGAGTATAGGAACTATATGTTATTGAATGGTGAGAGTATAGGAACTATCTGTTATTGAATGGTGAGAGTATAGGAACTATATGTTATTGAATGGTGAGAGTATAGGAACTATATGTTATTGAATGGTGAGAGTATAGGAACTATCTGTTATTGAATGGTGAGAGTATAGGAACTATCTGTTATTGAATGGTGAGAGTATAGGAACTATCTGTTATTGAATGGTGTTAGTATAGGAACTATATGTTATTGAATGGTGTTAGTATAGGAACTATCTGTTATTGAATGGTGTTAGTATAGGAACTATCTGTTATTGAATGGTGTTAGTATAGGAACTATCTGTTATTGAATGGTGAGAGTATAGGAACTATCTGTTATTGAATGGTGAGAGTATAGGAACTATCTGTTATTGAATGGTGTTAGTATAGGAACTATCTGTTATTGAATGGTGAGAGTATAGGAACTATCTGTTATTGAATGGTGTTAGTATAGGAACTATCTGTTATTGAATGGTGAGAGTATAGGAACTATCTGTTATTGAATGGTGAGAGTATAGGAACTATCTGTTATTGAATGGTGTTAGTATAGGAACTATCTGTTATTGAATGGTGAGAGTATAGGAACTATCTGTTATTGAATGGTGTTAGTATAGGAACTATCTGTTATTGAATGGTGTTAGTATAGGAACTATCTGTTATTGAATGGTGTTAGTATAGGAACTATCTGTTATTGAATGGTGAGAGTATAGGAACTATCTGTTATTGAATGGTGAGAGTATAGGAACTATCTGTTATTGAATGGTGTTAGTATAGGAACTATCTGTTATTGAATGGTGAGAGTATAGGAACTATCTGTTATTGAATGGTGTTAGTATAGGAACTATCTGTTATTGAATGGTGAGAGTATAGGAACTATCTGTTATTGAATGGTGAGAGTATAGGAACTATCTGTTATTGAATGGTGAGAGTATAGGAACTATCTGTTATTGAATGGTGAGAGTATAGGAACTATCTGTTATTGAATGGTGTTAGTATAGGAACTATCTGTTATTGAATGGTGAGAGTATAGGAACTATCTGTTATTGAATGGTGAGAGTATAGGAACTATCTGTTATTGAATGGTGTTAGTATAGGAACTATCTGTTATTGAATGGTGTTAGTATAGGAACTATCTGTTATTGAATGGTGTTAGTATAGGAACTATCTGTTATTGAATGGTGATAGTATAGGAACTATATGTTATTGAATGGTGAGAGTATAGGAACTATCTGTTATTGAATGGTGAGAGTATAGGAACTATCTGTTATTGAATGGTGAGAGTATAGGAACTATCTGTTATTGAATGGTGAGAGTATAGGAACTATCTGTTATTGAATGGTGTTAGTATAGGAACTATCTGTTATTGAATGGTGAGAGTATAGGAACTATCTGTTATTGAATGGTGAGAGTATAGGAACTATCTGTTGATGAATGGTGAGAGTATAGGAACTATATGTTATTGAATGGTGTTAGTATAGGAACTATCTGTTATTGAATGGTGTTAGTATAGGAACTATCTGTTATTGAATGGTGTTAGTATAGGAACTATCTGTTATTGAATGGTGTTAGTATAGGAACTATCTGTTATTGAATGGTGAGAGTATAGGAACTATCTGTTATTGAATGGTGTTAGTATAGGAACTATCTGTTATTGAATGGTGTTAGTATAGGAACTATCTGTTATTGAATGGTGAGAGTATAGGAACTATCTGTTATTGAATGGTGAGACTATAGGAACTATATGTTATTGAATGGTGAGAGTGCAGTATGGACAATCCTGGCAGGAGCTGTTGTTGTTGTTGTTGTTGTTGTTGTTCACCCGTTTCTATTATTAAAACGGTAAATTCTGACTGAGATATACAATCTACTTTACAAGGGAGAACTGGCCATGACCCATATGCTTTTCTAACCGTGTGTGTGTGTGCGTGTGTGTGTTTGTGTGTGTGTGTGTGTGTGTGTGTGTGTGTGTGTGTGTGTGTGTGTGTGGTGTGTGTGTGTGTGTGTGTGTGTGTGTGTGTGTGTGTGTGTGTGTAGACGTGGGGGGGCCTGTGGACCCCATCACCCCCACCATCATCATCCCTCCTAAGAACACCAGTGTGAACGCGGGGAGGAATGATGTCATTATGGAGTGTGTGGCCAATGCTAGGTGAGTGAACACACACACACACACACACACACACACATACATACACACACACACACACACACCCACCACACACACCACACACACACACACACACACACACACACACACACACACACACACACACACAGAGAGAGACCAAGTCTGTCACATTTCACTGTCACCTAATGTGTTTTGTTTGGGTCTCTTTTAGAAAATTGTCCATCCCGTCCTATTCAATGCTTTTCTTCTCTCCTCCCCTCCTCCTCCTCTCCTCTCTCAGTCTTTCCTGTCTCTCCATTCTTCTCCTCCTCTCCTTATCTCTGCTCTGAATCCAAACCATTATGGCCAATTCAAAGACTTGATCAGTATGACAGATGTATTACGGTGCTCTGTCAATGCCTCACAACCTTGAAACAGCATTTAAATCATATTAATACACTCTCTCTGTCTCCCTCCCCCTCCCTCTCTCTCTCTGTCTCCCTCCCCTCCCTCTCTCTCTCTCTCTCTCTCTCTGTCTCCCCCTCCCGCTCTCTCTCTCTCTGTCTCCCTCCCCCTCTCTCTCTCTCTCTCTCTCTCCCCCTCCCCCTCCCGCTCTCTCTCTGTCTCCCTCCCCCCTCCCTCTCTCTCTCTGTCTCCCTCCCCTCTCTCTCTCTCTCTCTCTCTCCCCCTCCCCCTCTCTCTCTCTCTCTGTCTCCCTCCCCCTCCCTCTCTCCTCTGTCTCCCTCCCCCTCCCTCTCTCTCTCTCTCTCTCTCTCTCTCTGTCTCCCCCTCCCGCTCTCTCTCTCTCTGTCTCCCTCCCCTCTCTCTCTCTCTCTCTCTCTCTCCCCTCCCCCTCCCGCTCTCTCTCTGTCTCCCTCCCCCTCCCTCTCTCTCTCTGTCTCCCTCCCCCTCCCTCTCTCTCTGTCTCCCTCCCCCTCCCTCTCTCTCTCTCTTTCTCCCCCTCCCCTCTTTCTCTGTCTCCCTCCCCCTGTATCTCTCTCCCCCCTTCTCATCCCCTTCTCTCTCTGTGTCTCTCTTTCTCTCCCCCTTCTCTCTTTCTATCTCTCTCTCTCTCTCTCTCTCTCTCTCTCTCTCTCTCTTTCTCTCTCTCTCTCTCCTCTCTCCCCCTTCTCTCTCCCTGTCTCCCTCCCTCTGTATCTCTCTCTCTCCTCTCCCCCAGACCTCTGATCAAGATGGTTATAACCTGGCGTAAGGATGGTGTAGTGGTCAGTACAGGGATACGTGACTTTGGCCGCAGGCTGACCATCAGCCTCCCAGCGGTCAGTGACAGTGGTTACTATGATGTGAGGCCACCCTCCGCAGCAGCACTGTGCCTCCGGTCAACGCAGGGGCCTACCTACATGTTCTAGGTACACACACACACACACACATGGGAGTTTCTCCACAATGCTGGTTAAAACTAGGCAAATAACCACCTACCAGTCCTCCTGTCAGTGGTCAGGTTGAGGGAATATCACTGTGTGTAAATGTCTGGAGTCTTCAGGTCAGTTTACATGCTGCTGGACCATGGAGATAAATGATAGATGATTAAAGCATTAGGTGGATTGTGAAGAAAGGTCATGTCTCTATCTGATGATTGCAGTCCATTACTCTGCACTAGTCTCAAGCAGACTAAACCTTGGAAATGAAATACTTGTTGGAAAGGATGGATTTAATGTAAGGTCAACACAAACCAGGAGGACCAAGACCTTATCATTAACATGACTTCATTGGTTAAAACTTGTTAAAACTGTTCAAGAAAATTAGAGGAAGGTTGTAACTGTTTTTCTCAACTCCTTTCCTCTCTTCTCTCCTCCTCTCCTCCCCTCGCTCCTCCTCTCACCCTCTCCTCTGTTCTCCTCCTCTCCTTGTCTCCTCTCATCTTCACACTTCTCCTCTCCTATCCTCTCCCTCCTCCACTCTCCTCCTTTCCTCATCTCCCCTCCTCCTTTCCTCATCTCCCCTCCTCCTCTACTCTCCCCTCCTCTCATCCTCTCCTCTCCTCCGCCCTCCTCCTCTCCTCTCCTCCTCTCCTCTCCTCGTCTCTCCTCCTCCTCTACTCTCATCCTCACCTTGCCCTCTTCTCCTCCTCCTCTCCTCTCCTCTCCTCTCCTCTCCTCTCCTCTCCTCTCCTCTCCTCTCCCCTCCCCTCCTCTCCCCTCCCCTCCTCTCCCCTCCCCTCCTCTCCTCTCCTCTCCTCTCCTTTCCTCTCCTATCCTCTCCAGACCATCCCAGTTTGTGAAGGAGCCTGTCCAACACATCAGTGCAGAGATGGAGAAGGTGGTGGATATCCCTGCCAGGCACGAGGTGTGTCTGTGTGTGTGCGTGTGTGTGTGTGCGTGTGTGTGTGTGCGTGCGTGCGTGTGTGTGTGCGAGAGATCTAAAGCCCTGATGCGGTAAAAAGTGATAGATATTTAAATCCAACTCACTCTTGTCTTCTCCTCTTCCTCTCTCTAGGTGTCCCCCAGCCAGACATAGTGTGGTATAAGGATGCTGTGGTCATCAGTCCAGTGAAGATGCCCAGGTACAGGGTGTTAGTTGGGGGCAGTCTGCAGATCAACGGTCTGTTACCGGACGATACAGGCATGTTCCAGTGCTTCGCCCGCAACCTGGCTGGAGAGATACAGACCAACACCTACCTCGCTGTCACCAGTACGTCTCTCTCTCTCTCTCGCTCTCTCTCTCTCTCGCTCTCTCTCTATACCAGTACGTCTCTCTCTCTCTCGCTCTCTCTCTCTACCAGTACGTCTCTCTCTCTCCGCTCTCTCTCTCTACCAGTACGTCTCTCTCTCTCGCTCTCTCTCTCTACCAGTACGTCTTCTCTCTCTCTCTCTACCAGTACGTCTCTCTCTCGCTCTCTCTCTCTCTCTCTACCAGTACGTCTCTCTCTCTCTCGCTCTCTCTCTCCCCTCTACCAGTACGTCTCTCTCGCTCTCTCTCTCTACCAGTACGTCTCTCTCTCACGCTCTCGTCTCTCTCTACCAGTACGTCTCTCTCTCTCTCTACCAGTACGTCTCTCTCTCTCAGCTCTCTCTCTCTCTCAATTCAATTCAATTCAAGGGCTTTATTGGCATGGGAAACATGTGTTAACATTGCCAAAGCAAGTGAGGTAGACAACATACAAAGTGAATATATAAAGTGAAAAACAACAAAAATGAACAGTAAACATTACACATACAGAGGTTTCAAAACAGTAAAGACATTACAATATTATATATATATACAGTGTTTTAACTGTTTTATCTCTCTCTCTACCAGTACGTCCCCAACCCACCATTTCCCACGTCAGTCCTCTCCATCTCTCTCTCTTTCCTTCCACTCTCATCTCTTCTTCTTCTCTCCGTCTCTCGACCTGTCACACTACACACTCAGGCAATTATTGGCTATTTTGAGAGAGAATTAGAGAGAGAACGAACAAGTAAGAGCGAGAGAATAAGAGGGATGAAAGAGGGAAAGGAAAGAGAGGGCGAGGTAGCCTTGTGCCTGTCAGTCTCTAAGTCGTTATCTTGAAAAATGGGAGATGACTGACTGACAGTCTTTGATAAATGAATTAAAAGTTCACACAGTTACCTCACATCTCTCATCATCAGTCTCATCATCATCCTTCTCATCTGTGGTTCTCACCTCATCAGGTGTCTGTCTGTCTGTCTGTCTGTCTGTCTGTCTGTCACGTCTGTCTGTCACGTCTGTCTGTCTGTCTGTCTGTCTGTCTGTCTGTCTGTCCTGTCTGTCTGTCTGTCTGTCTGTCTGTCTGTCACGTCTGTCGTCTGTCTGTCTGTCTGTCTGTCTGTCTGTCTGTCTGTCTGTCTGTCTGTCTGTCTGTCTGTCTGTCTGTCTCACCTACCTGTTTGTCTCTACCCAGGTATTGCCCCCAACATCACGGCAGGTCCAGCTGACAGTGCTGTGATTGACGGCATGTCAGTCATCCTCCACTGTGAGACCAGCGGAGCCCCGCGACCAGCTATCACCTGGCAGAAAGGTATGGTGGTGGACAGCTTCTATTAGAAGTGCATGTCATTTTGTGTGTTTTTCACAGGGAAAGGTGATTACATATGACTCAATCCACAAGGTGACGCAGAAGCTCTCTGACGGTCTCATCTCTCTCTCTCTCTCTCTCTCTCTCTCTCTCTCTCTCTCTCTCTCTCCCTCTCCCTACCCCTCCCCCTCCCCAGGTGAACGTGTGTTGGCCAGTGGTTCTGTCCAGCTGCCCAGGTTCACCCTGCTGGAGTCAGGCAGTCTACTGGTCTCCCCGTCTCACCTTTCTGATGCTGGGACTTATACCTGCATGGCCAGCAACTCCAGAGGCATAGACGAGGCTGCCGCAGATCTACTGGTGTGGGGGTGAGTTTGGAGGGAGGGGGGGGGGGGGGGGGGATTAGTATCAGCCAGTAAGCTGAAGTCCTCTGTCAACTACCTGTTAAAACAGCCAGTAACCTGAAGTCCTCTGTCAACCACCTGTTACACAAGCCAGTAACCTGAAGTCTCTGTCAACCACCTGTTACACAGCCAGTAACCTGAAGTCTGTCAACCACCTGTTACACAGCCAGTAACCTGAAGTCTCTGTCAACCACCTGTTACACAGCCAGTAACCTGAAGTCTCTGTCAACTACCTGTTAACAGCCAGTAACCTGAAGTCTTCTGTCAACCACCTGTTACACAGCCAGTAACCTGAAGTCTCTGTCAAACACCTGTTACACAGCCAGTAACCTGAAGTCTCTGTCAAACCACCTGTTACACAGCCAGTAACCTGAAGTCTGTTAAACAGCCAGTAACCTGAAGTCTCCTGTCAACCCCTGTTACACAGCCAGTAACCTGAAGTCTGTTAAACAGCCAGTAACCTGAAGTCTGTTAAACAGCCCGTAACCTGAAGTCTCTGTCAACACCTGTTAAACAGCCAATAACCTGAAGTCTCTGTCAACTACCTGTTACACAGCCAGTAACCTGAAGTCTCTGTCAACCACCTGTTACACAGCCAGTAACCTGAAGTCTGTCAACCACCTGTTACACAGCCAGTAACCTGAAGTCTCTGTCAACTACCTGTTAAACAGACAGTAACCTGAAGTCTCTGTCAACCACCTGTTACACAGCCAGTAACCCTGAAGTCTCTGTCAACTACCTGTTACACAGCCAGTAACCTAAAGTCTCTGTCAACCACCTGTTAAACAGCCAGTAACCTGAAGTCTCTGTCAACTACCCGTTAAACAGCCAATAACCTGAAGTCTCTGTCAACCACCTGTTAAACAGCCAGTAACCTGAAGTCTGTTAAACAGCCAGTAACCTGAAGTCTGTAAAACAGCCAATAACCTGAAGTATCTGTCAACCACCTGTTAAACAGCCAGTAACCTGAAGTCTGTTAAACAGCCAGTAACCTGAAGTCTGTTAAACAGCCAGTAACCTGAAGTCTGTTAAAACGCCAGTAACCTGAAGTCTCTGTCAACCACCTGTTACACAGCCAGTAACCTGAAGTCTCTGTCAACCACCTGTTACACAGCCAGTAACCTGAAGTCTGTTAAACAGCCAGTAAACCTGAAGTCTCTGTCAACCACCTGTTCCACGCCAGTAACCTGAAGTCTCTGTCAACCACCTGTTAAACAGCCAGTAACCTGAAGTCTCTGTCAACTACCTGTTACACAGCCAGTAACCTGAAAGTCTCTGTCAACCACCTGTTACACAGCCAGTAACCTGAAGTCTGTCAACCACCTGTTACACACAGCCAGTAAACCTGAAGTCTCTGTCAACTACCTGTTAAACAGACAGATAACCTGAAGTCTCTGTCAACCACCTGTTACACAGCCAGTAACCTGAAGTCTCTGTCAACCACCTGTTACACAGCCAGTAACCTGAAGTCTCTGTCAAACACCTGTTACACAGCCAGTAACCTGAAGTCCTCTGTCAAACCACCTGTTACACAGCCAGTAACCTGAAGTCTCTGTCAACCACCTGTTACACAGCCAGTAACCTGAAGTCTCTGTCAACTACCTGTTACACAGCCAGTAACCTGAAGTCTCTGTCACCACCTGTTACACAGTCAGTAACCTGAAGTCTGTCAACCACCTGTTACACAGCCAGTTAACCTGAAGTCTGTCAACCACCTGTTAAACAGCCAGTAACCTAAAGTCTCTGTCAACCACCTGTTAAACAGTCAGTAACCTGAAGTCTCTGTCAACTACCTGTTAAACAGCCAGTAACCTGAAGTCTCTGTCAACTACCCGTTAAACAGCCAGTAACCTGAAGTCTCTGTCAACCACCTGTTACACAGCCAATAACCTGAAGTCTCTGTCAACCACCTGTTAAACAGCCAGTAACCTGAAGTCTGTTAAACAGCCAGTAACCTGAAGTCTGTTAAACAGCCAATAACCTGAAGTATCTGTCAACCACCTGTTAAACAGCCAGTAACCTGATGTCTGTTAAACAGCCAGTAACCTGAAGTCTGTTAAACAGCCAGTACCTGAAGTCTGTTAAACAGCCAGTAACCTGAAGTCTCTGTCAACCACCTGTACAGAGCCAGTAACCTGAAGTCTCTGTCAACCACCTGTTACACAGCCAGTAACCTGAAGTCTCTGTCAACCACCTGTTACACAGCCAGTAACCTGAAGTCTCTGTCAACCACCTGTTACACAGCCAGTAACCTGAAGTCTGTTAACAGCCAGTAACCTGAAGTCTGTTTAAACAGCCAGTAACCTGAAGTCTCTGTCAACCAGCTGTTAAACAGCCAGTAACCTGAAGTCTCTGTCAACCACCTGTTACACAGCCAGTAACCTGAAAGTCTGTCAACCACCTGTTACACAGCCAGTAACCTGAAGTCTCTGTCAACCACCTGTTACACAGCCAGTAACCTGAAGTCTCTGTCAACTACCTGTTTACACAGCCAGTAACCTGAAGTCTCTGTCAACCACCTGTTTACACAGCCAGTAACCTGAAGTCTGTCAACCACCTGTTACACAGCCAGTAACCTGAAGTCCTCTGTCAACTACCTGTCAAACAGCCAGTAACCTGAAGTCTCTGTGAACTACCTGTTAAACAGCCAGTAACCTGAAGTCTCTGTCAACTACCTGTTAAACAGCCAGTAACCTGAAGTCTCTGTCAACCACCTGTTACACAGCCAGTAACCTGAAGTCTGTTAAACAGCCAGTAACCTGAAGTCTCTGTGAACTACCTGTTAAACAGCCAGTAACCTGAAGTCTCTGTCAACCACCTGTTACACAGTCAGTAACCTGAAGTCTGTCAACCACCTGTTACACAGCCAGTAACCTGAAGTCTGTCAACCACCGTTAAACAGCCAGTAACCTAAAGTCTCTGTCAACCACCTGTTAAACAGTCAGTAACCTGAAGTCTCTGTCAACTACCTGTTAAACAGCCAGTAACCTGAAGTCTCTGTCAACTACCCGTTAAACAGCCAGTAACCTGAAGTCTCTGTCAACCACCTGTTACACAGCCAATAACCTGAAGTCTCTGTCAACCACCTGTTTAAACAGCCAGTAACCTGAAGTCTGTTAAAACAGCCAGTAACCTGAAGTCTGTTAAACAGCCATAACCTGAAGTATCTGTCAACCACCTGTTAAACAGCCAGTAACCTGATGTCTGTTAAACAGCCAGTGAACCTGAAGTCTGTTAAACAGCCAGTAACCTGAAGTCTGTTAAACAGCCAGTAACCTGAAGTCTCTGTCACCACCTGTTACAGAGCCAGTAACCTGAAGTCTCTGTCAACCACCTGTTACACAGCCAGTAACCTGAAGTCTCTGTCAACCACCTGTTACACAGCCATAACCTGAAGTCTCTGTCAACCACCTGTTACACAGCCAGTAACCTGAAGTCTGTTAAACAGCCAGTAACCTGAAGTCTGTTAAACAGCCAGTAACCTGAAGTCTCTGTCAACCAGCTGTTAAACAGCCAGTAACCTGAAGTCTCTGTCAACCACCTGTTACACAGCCAGTAACCTGAAGTCTGTCAACCACCTGTTACACAGCCAGTAACCTGAAGTCTCTGTCAACCACCTGTTACACAGCCAGTAACCTGAAGTCTCTGTCAACTACCTGTTACACAGCCAGTAACCTGAAGTCTCTGTCAACCACCTGTTACACAGCCAGTAACCTGAAGTCTGTCAACCACCTGTTACACAGCCAGTAACCTGAAGTCTCTGTCAACTACCTGTCAAACAGCCAGTAACCTGAAGTCTCTGTGAACTACCTGTTAACAGCCAGTAACCTGAAGTCTCTGTCAACTACCTGTTAAACAGCCAGTAACCTGAAGTCTCTGTCAACCACCTGTTACACAGCCAGTAACCTGAAGTCTGTTAAACACCAGTAACCTGAAGTCTGTTAAACAGCCAATACCTGAAGTCTCTGTCAACCACCTGTTAACAGCCAGTAACCTGAAGTCTGTTAAACAGCCAGTAACCTGAAGTCTGTTAAACAGCCAGTAACCTGAAGTCTGTTAAACAGCCAGTAACCTGAAGTCTGTCAACCACCTGTTAAACTGCCAGTAACCTGAAGTCTGTCAACCACCTGTTAAACAGCCAATAACATGAAGTCTGTTAAACAGCCAGTAACCTGAAGTCTCTGTCAACCACCTGTTAAACAGCCAGTGAACCTGAAGTCTCTGTCAACCACCTGTTACACAGCCAGTAACCTGAAGTCTCTGTCAACTACCTGTTAAACAGCCAGTAACCTGAAGTCTCTGTCAACCACCTGTTACACAGCCAGTAACCTGAAGTCTGTTAAACAGCCAGTAACCTGAAGTCTCTGTCAACTACCTGTTAAACAGCCAGTAACCTGAAATCTGTTAAACAGCCAGTAACCTGAAGTCTCTGTCAACCACCTGTTACACAGCCAGTAACCTGAAGTCTCTGTCAACCACCTGTTACACAGCCAGTAACCTGAAGTCTGTCAACCACCTGTTACACAGCCAGTAACCTGAAGTCTCTGTCAACCACCTGTTACACAGCCAGTAACCTGAAGTCTCTGTCACTACCTGTTACACAGCCAGTAACCTGAAGTCTCTGTCAACCACCTGTTACACAGCCAGTAACCTGAAGTCTGTCAACCACCTGTTACACAGCCAGTAACCTGAAGTCTGTCAACCACCTGTTACACAGCCAGTAACCTGAAGTCTCTGTCAACTACCTGTTAAACAGACAGTAACCTGTAGTCTCTGTCAACTATCTGTTAAACAGCCAGTAACCTGAAGTCTGTCAACCACCTGTTAAACAGCCAGTAACCTGAAGTCTCTGTCAACTACCTGTTAAACAGCCAGTAACCTGAAGTCTCTGTCAACTACCTGTTAAACAGTCAGTAACCTGAAGTCTCTGTCAACTACCTGTTAAACAGCCAGTAACCTGAAGTCTCTGTCAACTACCTGTTAAACAGCCAGTAACCTGAAGTCTCTGTCAACCACCTGTTACACAGCCAGTAACCTGAAGTCTGTTAAACAGCCAGTAACCTGAAGTCTCTGTCAACTACCTGTTAAACAGCCAGTAACCTGAAATCTGTTAAACAGCCAGTAACCTGAAGTCTCTGTCAACCACCTGTTACACAGCCAGTAACCTGAAGTCTCTGTCAACTACCTGTTACACAGCCAGTAACCTGAAGTCTGTCAACCACCTGTTACACAGCCAGTAACCTGAAGTCTCTGTCAACTACCTGTTAAACAGACAGTGAACCTGAAGTCTCTGTCAACTACCTGTAAACAGCCAGTAACCTGAAGTCTGTCAACCACCTGTTAAACAGTCAGTAACCTGAAGTCTGTTAAACAGCCAGTAACCTGAAGTCTGTTAAACAGCCAGTAACCTGAAGTCTGTTAAACAGCCAGTAACCTGAAGTCTCTGTCAACTACCTGTTAAACAGCCAGTAACCTGAAGTCTGTTAAACAGCCAGTAACCTGAAGTCTCTGTCAACCACCTGTTAAACAGCCAGTACCTGAAGTCTGTCAACCACACTGTTAAACAGCCAGTAACCTGAAGTCTGTTAAACAGCCAGTAACCTGAAGTCTTTCTATGTTGTCAGCACGGACCCGTATCACCAAGCCACCTGCAGACCAGAGTGTCATCAAGGGGACCAAGGCTGTCATGTCTTGTGGGGTGACCCATGACCCCAGTGTGTCTGTCAGGTAAGGATGATGTCATGTCCTGTGGGGTGACCCATGACCCCAGTGTGTCTGTCAGGTAAGGATGATGTCATGTCTTGTGGGGTGACCCATGACCCCAGTGTGTCTGTCAGGTAAGGATGATGTCATGTCCTGTGGGGTGACCCATGACCCCAGTGTGTCTGTCAGGTAAGGATGATGTCATGTCCTGTGGGGTGACCCATGACACTAGTGTGTCTGTCAGTTAATTGGATGCCAAGCTGACACCTGACTCAGCTCCTCAAAGGCTAAGGGATTAGTTGATCAGTTTGAATCAGGGGGCAGTAGTGGAGTAGATCAAAGAGGTTGATCAGTTGAATCAGGGGGGGCTGTAGTGGAATAAATCAAAGAGGTTGATCAGTTGAATCAGGGGGCAGTAGTGGAGTAGATCAAAGAGGTTGATCAGTTGAATCAGGGGGGGCTGTAGTGGAGTAGATCAAAGAGGTTGATCATTTGAATCAGGGGGCTGTAGTGGAGTTGATCAAAGAGGTTGATCAGTTGAATCAGGGGGGGGCTGTAGTGGAGTTGATCAAAGAGGTTGATCAGTTGAATCAGGGGGGGGCTGTAGTGGAGTTGATCAAAGAGGTTGATTCAGTTGAATCAGGGGGCTGTAGTGGAGTAGATCAAAGAGGTTGATCAGTTGAATCAGGGGGCAGTAGTGGAGTAGATCAAAGAGGTTGATCAGTTGAATCAGGTGGCAGTAGTGGAGTAGATCAAAGAGGGTTGATCAGTTGAATCAGGGGGCTGTAGTGGAATAAATCAAAGAGGTTGATCAGTTGAATCAGGGGGCTGTAGTGGAATAAATCAAAGAGGTTGATCAGTTGAATCAGGGGGGGGGGGGGGGGCTGTAGTGGAGGAAATCAAAGAGGTTGATCAGTTGAATCAGGGGGCTGTAGTGGAATAAATCAAAGAGGTTGATCAGTTGAATCAGGGGGCTGTAGTGGAATAAATCAAAGAGGTTGATCAGTTGAATCAGGGGGCTGTAGTGGAGTAGATCAAAGAGGTTGATCAGTTGAATCAGGGGCTGTAGTGGAATAAATCAAAGAGGTTGATCAGTTGAATCAGGGGGCTGTAGTGGAATAAATCAAAGAGGTTGATCAGTTGAATCAGGGGGCAGTAGTGGAGTTGATCAAAGAGGTTGATCAGTTGAATCAGGGGGGCAGTAGTGGAGTAGATCAAAGAGGTTGATCAGTTGAATCGGGGGGGCTGTAGTGGAGTTGATCAAAGAGGTTGATCAGTTGAATCAGGGGGGGCTGTAGTGGAGTTGATCAAAGAGTTTGATCAGTTGAATCAGGGGGGGGCAGTAGTGGAATAAATCAAAGAGGTTGATCAGTTGAATCAGGGGGGGGGCTGTAGTGGAGTAGATCAAAGAGGTTGATCAGTTGAATCAGGGGGGGGCTGTAGTGGAGTTGATCAAAGAGGTTGATCAGTTGAAGCAGGGGGCTGTAGTGGAGTTGATCAAAGAGGTTGATCAGTTGAATCAGGGGGCTGTAGTGGAGTAGATCAAAGAGGTTGATCAGTTGAATCAGGGGGCTGTAGTGGAGTTGATCAAAGAGGTTGATCAGTTGAATCAGGGGGGGGCTGTAGTGGAGTAGATCAAAGAGGTTGATCAGTTGAATCAGGGGGGGGGCTGTAGTGGAGTAGATAAAAGAGGTTGATCAGTTGAATCAGGGGGGGGCTGTAGTGGAGTAGATCAAAGAGGTTGATCAGTTGAATCAGGGGGGGGCTGTAGTGGAGATGATCAAAGAGGTTGATCAGTTGAATCAGGGGGCTGTAGTGGAGTTGATCAAAGAGGTTGATCAGTTGAATCAGGGGGCTGTAGTGGAGTAGATCAAAGAGGTTGATCAGTTGAATCAGGGGGGGGCTGTAGTGGAGTTGATCAAAGAGGTTGATCAGTTGAATCAGGGGGCTGTAGTGGAGTTGATCAAAGAGGTTGATCAGTTGAATCAGGGGGCTGTAGTGGAGTAGATCAAAGAGGTTGATCAGTTGAATCAGGGGGCTGTAGTGGAGTTGATCAAAGAGGTTGATCAGTTGAATCAGGAGGGGGCTGTAGTGGAGTAGATCAAAGAGGTTGATCAGTTGAATCAGGGGGGGGCTGTAGTGGAGTAGATCAAAGAGGTTGATCAGTTGAATCAGGGGGGGGCTGTAGTGGAGTAGATCAAAGAGGTTGATCAGTTGAATCAGGGGGCTGTAGTGGAGTAGATCAAAGAGGTTGATCAGTTGAATCAGGGGGCTGTAGTGGAGTAGATCAAAGAGGTTGATCAGTTGAATCAGGGGGCTGTAGTGGAGGAAATCAAAGAGGTTGATCAGTTGAATCAGGGGGCTGTAGTGGAGTAGATCAAAGAGGTTGATCAGTTGAATCAGGGGGGGGCTGTAGTGGAGTTGATCAAAGAGGTTGATCAGTTGAATCAGGGGGCTGTAGTGGAGTTGATCAAAGTTGTTGATCAGTTGAATCAGGGGGCTGTAGTGGAGTAGATCAAAGAGGTTGATCAGTTGAATCAGGGGGCTGTAGTGGAGTTGATCAAAGAGGTTGATCAGTTGAATCAGGGGGGGGCTGTAGTGGAGTAGATCAAAGAGGTTGATCAGTTGAATCAGGGGGGGCTGTAGTGGAGTAGATCAAAGAGGTTGATCAGTTGAATCAGGGGGGGGCTGTAGTGGAGTTGATCAAAGAGGTTGATCAGTTGAATCAGGGGGCTGTAGTGGAGTTGATCAAAGAGGTTGATCAGTTGAATCAGGGGGCTGTAGTGGAGTAGATCAAAGAGGTTGATCAGTTGAATCAGGGGGGGGGCTGTAGTGGAGTTGATCAAAGAGGTTGATCAGTTGAATCAGGGGGCTGTAGTGGAGTTGATCAAAGAGGTTGATCAGTTGAATCAGGGGGCTGTAGTGGAGTAGATCAAAGAGGTTGATCAGTTGAATCAGGGGGCTGTAGTGGAGTTGATCAAAGAGGTTGATCAGTTGAATCAGGAGGGGGCTGTAGTGGAGTAGATCAAAGAGGTTGATCAGTTGAATCAGGGGGGGGGCTGTAGTGGAGTAGATCAAAGAGGTTGATCAGTTGAATCAGGGGGGGGCTGTAGTGGAGTAGATCAAAGAGGTTGATCAGTTGAATCAGGGGGCTGTAGTGGAGTAGATCAAAGAGGTTGATCAGTTGAATCAGGGGGCTGTAGTGGAGTAGATCAAAGAGGTTGATCAGTTGAATCAGGGGGCTGTAGTGGAGTTGATCAAAGAGGTTGATCAGTTGAATCAGGGGGCTGTAGTGGAGTAGATCAAAGAGGTTGATCAGTTGAATCAGGGGGGGCAGTAGTGGAGTAGATCAAAGAGGTTGATCAGTTGAATCACACACAGTCAGAGTATCTGGATCAGTACGAGTAGACAGTGACACACACAGTCTGAGTATCTGGATCAGTGTGAGCAGACAGTGACACACACACACACAGTCTGAGTATCTGGATCAGTGTGAGTAGACAGTGACACACACACACACAGTCTGAGTATCTGGATCAGTACGAGCAGACAGTGACACACACAGTCTGAGTATCTGGATCAGTGTGAGCAGACAGTGACACACACAGTCTGAGTATCTGGATCAGTACGAGTAGACAGTGACACACACAGTCTGAGTATCTGGATCAGTGTGAGCAGACAGTGACACACACAGTCTGAGTATCTGGATCAGTATGAGTAGACAGTGACACACACAGTCTGAGTATCTGGATCAGTATGAGTAGACAGTGACACACACAGTCTGAGTATCTGGATCAGTATGAGCAGACAGTGACACACACAGTCTGAGTATCTGGATCAGTATGAGTAGACAGTGACGCACACAGTCTGAGTATCTGGATCAGTATGAGTAGACAGTGACACACACAGTCTGAGTATCTGGATCAGTATGAGCAGACAGTGACACACACAGTCTGAGTATCTGGATCAGTGTGAGCAGACAGTGACACACACAGTCTGAGTATCTGGATCAGTATGAGTAGACAGTGACACACACACACAGTCTGAGTATCTGGATCAGTGTGAGCAGACAGTGACACACACACACAGTCTGAGTATCTGGATCAGTATGAGCAGACAGGGACACACACAGTCTGAGTATCTGGATCAGTATGAGCAGACAGGGACACACACAGTCTGAGTATCTGGATCAGTATGAGGAGACAGGGACACACACAGTCTGAGTATCTGGATCAGTATGAGTAGACAGGGACACACACAGTCTGAGTATCTGGATCAGTATGAGCAGACAGGGACACACACAGCCTGAGTATCTGGATCAGTATGAGCAGACAGGGACACACAGTCTGAGTATCTGGATCAGTGTGAGCAGACAGTGACACACACACACACAGTCTGAGTATCTGGATCAGTGTGAGCAGACAGTGACACACACACACACAGTCTGAGTATCTGGATCAGTACGAGCAGACAGTGACACACACACACACAGTCTGAGTATCTGGATCAGTACGAGCAGACAGTGACACACACACACACAGTCTGAGTATCTGGATCAGTGTGAGCAGACAGTGACACACACACACACACAGTCTGAGTATCTGGATCAGTACGAGCAGACAGTGACACACACACACACAGTCTGAGTATCTGGATCAGTGTGAGCAGACAGTGACACACACACACACAGTCTGAGTATCTGGATCAGTATGAGCAGACAGTGACACACACACAGTCTGAGTATCTGGATCAGTGTGAGCAGACAGTGACACACACACACACAGTCTGAGTATCTGGATCAGTATGAGCAGACAGTGACACACACACACACAGTCTGAGTATCTGGATCAGTGTGAGCAGACAGTGACACACACACACACACAGTCTGAGTATCTGGATCAGTATGAGCAGACAGTGACACACACACACACACAGTGTGAGTATCTGGATCAGTATGAGCAGACAGTGACACACACACACACAGTCTGAGTATCTGGATCAGTGTGAGGAGACAGTGACACACACAGTCTGAGTATCTGGATCAGTGTGAGCAGACAGTGACACACACACACAC
>NW_023494302.1:37500-43792 GCF_013265735.2 Oncorhynchus mykiss
CTCAGAGACACACTAACTGCTACACACCCTCAGAGACATACTAACTACTACACACCCTCAGAGACACACTAACTACTACACACCCTCAGAGACATACTAACTACACACACCCTCAGAGGCATACTAACTACTACACACCCTCAGAGACATACTAACTACTACACACCCTCAGATAGATACTAACTACTACACACACCCTCAGAGACATACTAACTACTACACACCCTCAGAGACATACTAACTACTACACACCCTCAGAGACACACTAACTACTACACACCCTCAGAGACATACTAACTACACACACCCTCAGAGGCATACTAACTACTACACACCCTCAGAGACATACTAACTACTACACACCCTCAGATAGATACTAACTACTACACACACCCTCAGAGACATACTTACTACTACACACACCCTCAGAGACACACTAACTGCTACACACCCTCGGAGACATACTAACTACTACACACCCTCAGAGACACACTAACTACTACACACCCTCAGAGACACACTAACTACTACACACCCTCAGATACACACTAACTACTACACACACCCTCAGAGACATCCTAACTACTACACACCCTCAGAGACATACTAACTACTACACACCCTCAGAGACACACTAACTACTACACACCCTCAGAGACATACTAACTACTACACACACCCTCAGAGACATACTAACTACTACACACCCTCAGAGACATACTAACTACTACACACACCCTCAGAGACATACTAACTACTACACACACCCTCAGAGACACACTAACTGCTACACACCCTCAGAGACATACTAACTACTACACACACCCTCAGAGACACACTAACTGCTACACACCCTCAGAGACATACTAACTACTACACACCCTCAGAGACACACTAACTACTACACACCCTCAGAGACACACTAACTACTACACACCCTCAGATACATACTAACTACTACACACACCCTCAGAGACATACTAACTACTACACACACCCTCAGAGACATACTAACTACTACACACCCTCAGAGACACACTAACTACTACACACCCTCAGAGACATACTAACTACTACACACACCCTCAGAGACATACTAACTACTACACACCCTCAGAGACACACTAACTACTACACACCCTCAGAGACACACTAACTACTACACACCCTCAGAGACACACTAACTACTGCACACCCTCAGAGACATACTAACTACTACACACCCTCAGAGACACACTAACTACTACACACCCTCAGAGACATACTAACTACTACACACACCCTCAGAGACATACTAACTACTACACACCCTCAGAGACACACTAACTACTACACACCCTCAGAGACACACTAACTACTGCACACCCTCAGAAACACACTAACTACTACACACCCTCAGAGACACACTAACTACTACACACCCTCAGAGACACACTAACTACTACACACCCTCAGATACATACTAACTACTACACACACCCTCAGAGACATACTAACTACTACACACACCCTCAGAGACATACTAACTACTACACACCCTCAGAGACACACTAACTACTACACACCCTCAGAGACATACTAACTACTACACACACCCTCAGAGACATACTAACTACTACACACCCTCAGAGACACACTAACTACTACACACCCTCAGAGACACACTAACTACTACACACCCTCAGAGACACACTAACTACTACACACCCTCAGAGACATACTAACTACTACACACCCTCAGAGACATACTAACTACTACACACCCTCAGAGACATACTAACTACTACACACCCTCAGAGACATACTAACTACTACACACCCTCAGAGACACACTAACTACTACACACCCTCAGAGACACACTAACTACTACACACCCTCAGAGACACACTAACTACTACACACCCTCAGAGACATACTAACTACTACACACCCTCAGATACATACTAACTACTACACACACCCTCAGAGACATACTAACTACTACACACACCCTCAGAGACATACTAACTACTACACACCCTCAGAGACATACTAACTACTACACACCCTCAGAGACACACTAACTACTACACACCCTCAGAGACACACTAACTACTACACACCCTCAGAGACATACTAACTACACACACCCTCAGAGGCATACTAACTACTACACACCCTCAGAGACATACTAACTACTACACACCCTCAGATAGATACTAACTACTACACACACCCTCAGAGACATACTAACTACTACACACCCTCAGAGACATACTAACTACTACACACCCTCAGAGACACACTAACTACTACACACCCTCAGAGACATACTAACTACACACACCCTCAGAGGCATACTAACTACTACACACCCTCAGAGACATACTAACTACTACACACCCTCAGATAGATACTAACTACTACACACACCCTCAGAGACATACTTACTACTACACACACCCTCAGAGACACACTAACTGCTACACACCCTCGGAGACATACTAACTACTACACACCCTCAGAGACACACTAACTACTACACACCCTCAGAGACACACTAACTACTACACACCCTCAGATACACACTAACTACTACACACACCCTCAGAGACATACTAACTACTACACACCCTCAGAGACATACTAACTACTACACACCCTCAGAGACACACTAACTACTACACACCCTCAGAGACATACTAACTACTACACACACCCTCAGAGACATACTAACTACTACACACCCTCAGAGACATACTAACTACTACACACCCTCAGATAGATACTAACTACTACACACACCCTCAGAGACATACTAACTACTACACACACCCTCAGAGACACACTAACTGCTACACACCCTCAGAGACATACTAACTACTACACACCCTCAGAGACACACTAACTACTACACACCCTCAGAGACATACTAACTACACACACCCTCAGAGGCATACTAACTACTA
Organism: Oncorhynchus mykiss; assembly: GCF_013265735.2. Lineage (NCBI taxonomy): Eukaryota > Metazoa > Chordata > Actinopteri > Salmoniformes > Salmonidae > Oncorhynchus > Oncorhynchus mykiss. Next base: position 40,450 of record NW_023494302.1, read on the forward strand.
CACACCCTCAGAGACATACTAACTACTACACACCCTCAGATAGATACTAACTACTACACACACCCTCAGAGACATACTAACTACTACACACCCTCAGAGACATACTAACTACTACACACCCTCAGAGACACACTAACTACTACACACCCTCAGAGACATACTAACTACACACACCCTCAGAGGCATACTAACTACTACACACCCTCAGAGACATACTAACTACTACACACCCTCAGATAGATACTAACTACTACACACACCCTCAGAGACATACTAACTACTACACACACCCTCAGAGACACACTAACTGCTACACACCCTCAGAGACATACTAACTACTACACACCCTCAGAGACACACTAACTACTACACACCCTCAGAGACACACTAACTACTACACACCCTCAGATACATACTAACTACTACACACACCCTCAGAGACATACTAACTACTACACACACCCTCAGAGACATACTAACTACTACACACCCTCAGAGACACACTAACTACTACACACCCTCAGAGACATACTAACTACTACACACACCCTCAGAGACATACTAACTACTACACACCCTCAGAGACATACTAACTACTACACACCCTCAGATAGATACTAACTACTACACACACCCTCAGAGACATACTAACTACTACACACACCCTCAGAGACACACTAACTGCTACACACCCTCAGAGACATACTAACTACTACACACCCTCAGAGACACACTAACTACTACACACCCTCAGAGACACACTAACTACTACACACCCTCAGAGACACACTAACTACTACACACCCTCAGAGACATACTAACTACTACACACCCTCAGAGACACACTAACTACTACACACCCTCAGAGACATACTAACTACTACACACACCCTCAGAGACATACTAACTACTACACACCCTCAGAGACACACTAACTACTACACACCCTCAGAGACACACTAACTACTACACACCCTCAGAAACACACTAACTACTACACACCCTCAGAGACACACTAACTACTACACACCCTCAGAGACACACTAACTACTACACACCCTCAGATACATACTAACTACTACACACACCCTCAGAGACATACTAACTACTACACACACCCTCAGAGACATACTAACTACTACACACCCTCAGAGACACACTAACTACTACACACCCTCAGAGACATACTAACTACTACACACACCCTCAGAGACATACTAACTACTACACACCCTCAGAGACACACTAACTACTACACACCCTCAGAGACACACTAACTACTACACACCCTCAGAGACACACTAACTACTACACACCCTCAGAGACATACTAACTACTACACACCCTCAGAGACATACTAACTACTACACACCCTCAGAGACATACTAACTACTACACACCCTCAGAGACATACTAACTACTACACACCCTCAGAGACACACTAACTACTACACACCCTCAGAGACACACTAACTACTACACACCCTCAGAGACACACTAACTACTACACACCCTCAGAGACATACTAACTACTACACACCCTCAGATACATACTAACTACTACACACACCCTCAGAGACATACTAACTACTACACACACCCTCAGAGACATACTAACTACTACACACCCTCAGAGACATAATAACTACTACACACCCTCAGAGACACACTAACTACTACACACCCTCAGATACATACTAACTACTACACACACCCTCAGAGACATACTAACTACTACACACACCCTCAGAGACATACGAACTACTACACACACCCTCAGAGACATACTAACTACTACACACCCTCAGAGACATACTAACTACTACACACACCCTCAGAGACATACTAACTACTACACACACCCTCAGAGACACACTAACTACTACACACCCTCAGAGACACACTAACTACTACACACCCTCAGAGACACACTAACTACTACACACCCTCAGAGACACATTAACTACTACACACACCCTCAGAGACACATTAACTACTACAACCCCTCCCTGCTTTCTTCCTCCCTTCCTCTTATCTGTCTGGCTGTCCATCCATCCCTCTTTCTACCTGTCTCCCCCCCACATTCTCCTGATCCTAAACACTGTGTTGTCCCCCCCCCCCCCCCCACACTCTCCTGATCCTAAACACTGTGCTGTCTCCCCTCCCACATTCTCCTGATCCTAAACTCTGTGCTGTCTCCCCCCCCCACACTCTCCTGATCCTAAACACTGTGCTGTCTCCCCCCCCACACTCTCCTGATCCTAAACACTGTGCTGTCTCCCCCACACACTCTCCTGATCCTAAACACTGTGCTGTCTCCCCCCCACATTCTCCTGATCCTAAACACTGTGCTGTCTCCCCCCATACTCTCCTGATCCTAAACACTGTCTGTCTCCTCCCACACTCTCCTGATCCTAAACACTGTGCTGTCTCCCCCCCACACTCTCCTGATCCTAAACACTGTGCTGTCTCCCCCCCACACTCTCCTGATCCTAAACACTGTGCTGTCTCCCCCCACACTCTCCTGATCCTAAACACTGTGCTGTCTCCCCCCCACACTCTCCTGATCCTAAACACTGTGCTGTCTCCCCCCCCCCCACATTCTCCTGATCCTAAACACTGTGCTGTCTCTCCCCCCCCCCCCATTCTCCTGATCCTAAACACTGTGCTGTCTCCCTCCCACATTCTCCTGATCCTAAACACTGTGCTGTCTCCCCCCCACATTCTCCTGATCCTAAACACTGTGCTGTCTCCCCCCCCCATTCTCCTGATCCTAAACACTGTGCTGTCTCCCCCCCACACTCTCCTGATCCTAAACACTGTGCTGTCTCCCCCCACACTCTCCTGATCCTAAACACTGTGCTGTCTCCCTCCCACACTCTCCTGATCCTAAACACTGTGCTGTCTCCCCCCCCCCATTCTCCTGATCCTAAACACTGTGCTGTCTCCCTCCCACATTCTCCTGATCCTAAACACTGTGCTGTCTCCCCCCCACATTCTCCTTATCCTAAACACTGTGCTGTCTCCCCCCCCCCCCATTCTCCTGATCCTAAACACTGTGCTGTCTCCCCCTCACACTCTCCTGATCCTAAACACTGTGCTGTCTCCCCCCCACACTCTCCTGATCCTAAACACTGTGCTGTCTCCCCCCACACTCTCCTGATCCTAAACATTGTGCTGTCTCCCCCCCACATTCTCCTTATCCTAAACACTGTGCTGTCTCCCCCCCATACTCTCCTGATCCTAAACACTGTCTGTCTCCTCCCCACACTCTCCTGATCCTAAACACTGTCTGTCTCCTCCCCACACTCTCCTGATCCTAAACACTGTGCTGTCTCCCCCC
>NW_023494303.1:0-17500 GCF_013265735.2 Oncorhynchus mykiss
CCTAGGTGCCAGACTTTCTGCATTCAGAACACTACATCCTTTACCTTCACCTTGACAAGATCACAAAAAGGAGTCAGTTGGCTATAAAGCAGAAACAGACTGGGACTTTTGGATGGTCAGGCAAGGATAGACAGGGACCTTTATTTTAGGGTAGTATGGGGTATCAACTCCTGTCCTCGAGGGCCACAGTGTCTACTGGTTTTCATACTTCTCTTTTAATCAGAGACGATTTCTACCTGGGAAACCAGGTGTGTGTGTTCACTGTGCAGCCAATCATTATCAGTAACATTAAACGATCAATCAAGTGCCAGGGAGAAGGAAACCAGCAGGACTGAGGAACTGGAGGCCTGAGCTTTGAAAAACCCTGTTGGAGGTTAAAGTATTAAAGGTAGTAAATAGTAAACATAGTCAATGTAGTGAACGTAGCGAGCGCTGTACAACGTTTCACTGTCACACAGCAGCAGACGGAGAAGAGGGAACCTTGTAGGAGTGAGCTTTTCGAACACTATTCTCAGTGTTCAGTTCTGGCATCTTACAGCTGGATAGGAGTGGTTAAGAACCCTTTGTGATGTCGTTATCAATTAGAATTGGTTGGAATGTTCACAAGAAACTCTTCAAACTTCTCCCCCTCCCTTCTCAATATCCTATGACAGCGATCATGTCATTTGCTGACATCATCACACAGCTTTAGAGACACATACTGTACATCACTAATACTATTGGACAAAAAAACAACTGTTTATTTTTGCTGTTCTGTTTTGCTTGTCATGTCTGCTATTAACTGATAAACTGGAAATGCTATGTAGCTATTAATGACCAGACTGTGTTGCTACTAAATGTCCAGTCACTGTCATCGCGTATCAAGTTCCTCCCCTCTACCCGACCCCTTTCAACAGTCTTCGGGTTTAGAGGGCAGAAAGTCAAGTGCATGGTGGGTTGCAGGTTGATTCCAGGGCTACAGTCCAGGGTTATGGGAGGGTTTAAACAGTTATAATCAGCAAAGAAGCTTCATAACATGTGTAAGTAACACAGAGGGGATGGGGGGGGGGCAGTGATGTCAGACCAGACAGGTGAGGTCACAGGTAATCTTGATGTCTGTCTTGCTATAGAGTTCAGAGTTCAGCTTCTCTCTGGTAGAGTCACTACTTCTGAGACCGGGTCAATCTCTCGCTTTCTCTCACCCCCTCCCTCCCCCCTCTCTCTAACTGCCTCTCTTTTTCCCCACGCTTCTCTCCTCTCTCTATCTCATTGTTATTCCCCTTTATCTCTCCCACCTAGCTTTCCCTCACCCCTCTCCCTCCCCTCTACCCTGTATTTCTCTCTCTCTCTCTGAGAGTTTTAGCAGTGTTATTCAGTGTGGGTGGGATCACAGAAGAAGCGAGAGCTGCGTTTGGCCGTCCTGGCAGTGAAAGGGACGGTCTTCAGCACTGCAGACAAAAAACAGCCAATCAAAACACAGCACTAAACTACAGTGTGTGTGTGTGTGAGTGTGAGTGTGCGTACCTGTAATGATGTCCTCTATAGCTCCATCTTTGCCCTCGTAGACATGTCTGCTGTCTTTACCGCCCTGTCGCCTCCTCAGTTCTGTGATCAGGGACTCCTGCTGCCGCTGCTTTGGACGGTTGGACGGGGACTGTGTGTGTGTGTGTGTGTGTGTGTGTGTGTGGTGTGTGTGTGTGTGTTTGTGAGAGAGGTAGAAATAAAGTAGATATGTGTTGGTGAATCAATGTATGTGTGAGGAGTAGAGAAGGAAAGATGGGGAGCGATAAAGAGAGGGAACGAGAAACATCAGTCCTTCCATTCCACAGAACAGACACTGGATCTGTGAAGTCAAGGTGATACTGTCATATCCATGGCGACAGACCGGCAGGCCTGTCTCCATGGTAACGGGGCTGTACCTTAGGCGCCTCCTGCTCCTGTTGCAGCTCCTCCTGCTCCAGCTTCTCTATCAGCGCCTGCTCTTGCCTCCTCCTCTGCTCATTCTCCTCCTCCGCCAGCTACACACACACACACACACACACATTAAGTTCAACTTTGACTCATGTCTTTGTGTATACTGTTGCTACGCACGCACGCACGCACACAAACACACACATTCTGCTCACCCTGTAGGCTTTGATGAATCGTACAACACACACATTCTGCTCACCTGTAGGCTTTGATGAATCGTACAAACACACACATTCTGCTCACCCCTGTAGGCTTTGATGAATCGTACAAACACACACATTCTGCTCACCCTGTAGGCTTTGATGAATCGTACAAACACACACATTCTGCTCACCCTGTAGGCTTTGATGAATCGTACAAACACACCATTCTGCTCACCCTGTAGGCTTTGATGAATCGTACAAACACACACATTCTGCTCACCCTGTAGGCTTTGATGAATCGTACAAACACACACATTCTGCTCACCCTGTAGGCTTTGATGAATCGTACAACACAGGGAAGAAGACAGAGGGAGGCATGGTTTTAGAGCTCTCCCCAAAGTGCTTCACCGCATCGTCCAAATGCATCCTGAGAACCATAACACAACCAGGATCAGAAAACAGGACTATGAGGACCATGGTCACCACGGTCATATAACACTTTGATGTATCTGAGGTACTTGTGTGTGTTCGTGAGTGTGTGTGTGTATGAATGTGTGTGTGTGAATGTGTGTTTTCTTGCCTGTGCGATGTGTGCGTCCTCCTGTATTTCTGCAGGCGAGTCTCGTGTTTGCTGATGAAGTCTTGAGGAGTGGGTTGTGGCCGTGCATGCTGTATTCCCTCCACGACAGATCCATACCACGCTGACACTCCTTCACGTCACACACCACGTTCTCCAGGGACACTGACACACACACACACACAATATAATAGGTTAGTTCCTTAATATCACACACCACGTTCTGCAGAGGAAGATAACTGTGACACACACAAAGACAAACAGACACACACTCACCTGCGGCAGCTTTCTCTACATAGTGCAGCTCATTGTAGAACAGAGCGACTCCGGGGTATTTCTCTCTCACCACGTTGGCTATGTAATGGCAGCAGGGTCTGCTTTCTGTCGGTAGTCTTAGTCTCCAGCAGCTGGGAGGGACACACACATTACCTTCTGGTGTGTATTTGACATTCAAAGTGTAAATCAAGCTTATTATGTGTGTGTTACGTATCACAACATATGTATATTAGGTGGTGTGTGTTAGAATCAGAAGGTTGGTATTAGATATAAGAAAGAGTGTGTTGGGTAGTGTGTACTGGGTATTAGAAAGAGTGTGTTGGGTAGTGTGTATTAGGTATTAGAAAGAGTGTTGGGTAGTGTGTATTAGGTATTAGAAAGAGTGTTGGGTAGTGTGTATTAAGTAATAGAAAGTGTGTGTTGGGTAGTGCGTATTAAAAATAGTGTGTTGGGTAATGTGTATTAGGTAATAGAAAGAGTGTTGGGTAGTGTGTATTAGGTAATAGAAAGTGTGTGTTGGGTAGTGCGTATTAAAATAGTGTGTTGGGTAATGTGTATTAGGTAATAGAAAGAGTGTGTTGGGTAGTGTGTATAAGCAATAGAAAGTGTGTGTTTGGGTAATGTGTATTAGGTATTAGAAAGAGTGTTGGGTAGTGTGTATTAGGTATTAGAAAGAGTGTTGGGTAGTGTGTATTAGGTATTAGAAAGGGAGTGTTGGTTAGTGTCTATTAGGTATAAGAAAGATAGTGTTGGGTAGTGTGTATTAAGTAATAGAAAGAGTGTGTTGGGTAGTGCGTATTAAAAATAGTGTGTTGGGTAATGTGTATTAGGTAATAGAAAGAGTGTGTTGGGTAGTGTGTATTAAGTAATAGAAAGTGTGTGTTGGGTAATGTGTATTAGGTATTAGAAAGAGTGTTGGGTAGTGTGTATTAGGTATTAGAAAGAGTGTTGGGTAGTGTGTATTAGGTATTAGAAAGGGAGTGTTGGTTAGTGTCTATTAGGTATAAGAAAGATAGTGTTGGGTAGTGTGTATTAAGTAATAGAAAGAGTGTGTTGGGGTAGTGCGTATTAAAAATAGTGTGTTGGGTACTGTGTATTAGGTAATAGAAAGAGTGTGTTGGGTAGTGTGTATTAAGTAATAGAAAGTGTGTGTTGGGTAGTGCGTATTAAAAATAGTGTGTTGGGTAGTGTGTATTAGGTAATAGAAATAGTGTGTTGGGTAATGTGTATTAGGTAATAGAAAGAGGTGTTTGGTAGTGTGTATGAGGTAATAGAAAGAGAGTGTTGGGTAGTGTATATTAGGTAATAGAAAGAGTGTGTTGGGTTGTGTGTATTAGAAAGAATGTGTTGGGTAATGTGTACTAGATATTAGAAAGAGTGTTGGGTAGTGTGTATTAAGTAATAGAAAGAGTGTGTTGGGTAGTGTGTATTAGAAAGAGTGTGTTGGGTAATGTGTACTAGATAGTAGAAAGAGTGTTGGGTAGTGTGTATTAGGTATAAGAAAGATAGTGTTGGGTAGTGTGTATTAAGTAATAGAAAGAGTGTGTTGGGTAATGTGTATTAGAAAGAGTGTGTTGGGTAATGTGTACTAGATATTAGAAAGAGTGTTGGGTAGTGTGTATTAAGTAATAGAAAGAGTGTGTTGGGTAGTGTGTATTAGAAAGAGTGTGTTGGGTAATGTGTACTAGATATTAGAAAGAGTGTTGGGTAGTGTGTATTAGGTCATAGAAAGAGTGTGTTGGGTAGTGTGTATTAGGTAATAGAAAGAGTGTGTTGGGTAGTGCGTATTAAAAATAGTGTGTTGGGTAATGTGTATGAGGTAATAAAAAGAGTGTGTTGGGTAGTGTGTATTAGGTAATAGAAAGAGTGTGTTGGGTCGTGTGTATTAGGTATTAGAAAGACTGTGTTGTGTAGTGTGTATTAGGTCATAGAAAGAGTGTGTTGTGTAGTGTGTATTAGGTCATAGAAAGAGTGTGTTGGGTAGTGTGTATTAAGTAATAGAAAGAGTGTGTTGGGTAGTGCGTATTAGGTCATAGAAAGAGTGTGTTGGGTAGTGTGTATTAGAAAGAGTGTGTTGGGTAGTGTGTACTAGGTATTAGAAAGAGTGTGTTGGGTCGTGTGTATTAGGTATAAGAAAGAGTGTGTTTGGTAGTGTGTATTAGAAAGAGTGTGTTGGGTAGTGTGTATTAGAAAGGGAGTGTTGGGTAGTGTGTATGAGGTAATAGAAAGAGTGTGTTGGGTAGTGTGTATTAGGTAATAGAAAGAGTGTGTTGGTCGTGTGTATTAGGTATTAGAAAGAGTGTGTTGTGTAGTGTGTATTAGGTCATAGAAAGAGTGTGTTGTGTAGTGTGTATTAGAAAGAGTGTGTTGGGTAGTGTGTATGAGGTAATAGAAAGAGTGTGTTGGGTAGTGTGTACTAGAAAGAGTGTGTTGGGTAATGTGTATTAGGTCATAGAAAGAGTGTGTTTGGTAGTGTGTATTAGAAAGAGTGTGTTGGGTAGTGTGTATTAGAAAGGGAGTGTTGGGTAATGTGTATTAGGTCATAGAAAAAGTGTGTTGGGTAGTGTGTATTAGAAAGAGTGTGTTGGGTAGTGTGTATTAGGTAATAGAAAGAGTGTGTTTGGTAGTGTGTATTAGGTATTAGAAAGAGTGTGTTGTGTAGTGTGTATTAGGTCATAGAAAGAGTGTGTTGAGTAGTGTGTACTAGAAAGAGTGTGTTGGGTAATGTGTATTAGGTCATAGAAAGAGTGTGTTGAGTAGTGTGTACTAGAAAGAGTGTGTTGGGTAATGTGTATTAGGTCATAGAAAGAGTATGTTTGGTAGTGTGTACTAGAAAGAGTGTTGGGTAGTGTGTATTAGGTATTAGAAAGGGAGTGTTGTGTAGTGTGTATTAGGTATAAGAAAGATAGTGTTGGGTAGTGTATATTAAGTAATAGAAAGAGTGTGTTGGGTAGTGTGTATTAGAAAGAGTGTGTTGGGTAATGTGTATTAGGTAATAGAAAGAGTGTGTTGGGTCGTGTGTATTAGGTATTAGAAAGAGTGTGTTGGGTAGTGTGTATTAGAAAGAGTGTGTTGGGTAATGTGTATTAGGTCATAGAAAGAGTGTGTTGGGTCGTGTGTATTAGGTATTAGAAAGAGTGTGTTGGGTAGTGTGTATTAGAAAGAGTGTGTTGGGTAATGTGTATTAGGTCATAGAAAGAGTGTGTTGGGTCGTGTGTATTAGGTATTAGAAAGAGTGTGTTGGGTAGTGTGTATTAGAAAGAGTGTGTTGGGTAATGTGTACTAGATATTAGAAAGAGTGTTGGGTAGTGTGTATTAGGTAATAGAAAGAGTGTGTTTGGTAGTGTGTATGAGGTAATAGAAAGAGTGTGTTTGGTAGTGTGTATTAGGTAATAGAAAGAGTGTGTTGGGTCGTGTGTATTAGGTATTAGAAAGAGTGTGTTGTGTAGTGTGTATTAGGTAATAGAAAGAGTGTGTTGTGTACTGTGTATTAAGTAATAGAAAGAGTGTGTTGGGTCGTGTGTATTAGGTAATAGAAAGAGTGTGTTGGGTCGTGTGTATTAGGTATTAGAAAGAGTGTGTTGTGTAGTGTGTATTAGGTCATAGAAAGAGTGTGTTGGGTAGTGTGTATTAGAAAGAGTGTGTTGGGTAGTGTGTACTAGTTATTAGAAAGAGTGTGTTGGGTAGTGTGTACTAGGTATTAGAAAGAGTGTGTTGGTAGTGTGTACTAGGTATTAGAAAGAGTGTTGGGTAGTGTGTATTAGGTATTAGAAAGAGTGTGTTGGGTAGTGCATATTACAAATACTGTGTTGGGTAATGTGTATTAGAAAGAGTGTTGGGTAGTGTGTGTGTTTTACCAGGTCTAAACTCTGCAGCTTGAATCCGTACACCGCTCCTCTCTTACTGCTGTTCATATAGTTCCCCAGAGCCAGGATAATCTGAGAAACACACACACAGTTACAACACTGATACTGAGACAGAGACAGAGACAGAGAGACAGAGACAGAGAGTCAGAGAGAGAGATACAGACACAGAGAGACAAAGACAGAGACAGAGAGACAGAGAGAGACAGACACAGAGAGACAGAGACAGAGAGACAGACACAGAGACAGAGAGAGAGAGAGAGAGAGAGAGAGAGAGAGAGAGAGAGAGACAGAGAGAGAGACAGAGAGAGAGACAGAGACAGAGATAGACCAAAAAGAGAGAGCGACAGAGAGACCAAAAAGCGAGAGAGAGAGAGATAGTGAGAGAGAGACAAAGACAGAGACAGAGAGAGACCAAAAAGAGAGAGAGAGACAGAAAGACTAAAAGAGAGAGAAACAAAAAGAGCGAGACAGAGCGAGAGAGAGAGACAGAGAGAGAGAACACACTCACCTCTAGAATCTTCTTGAGTTTCTGGGAGGACTTGATGGACACAGAAGCAGCGATGATTGCGTGGAGTTGCTTTGGACAGAAACCAAACCAACAATCCAGTTATTATAGAATGTTATTATGTTATGTGTGTTATGAGTGGACCTGCAACAGTATGTGTGTTCAGACAGAGTATATCACTGTGTGTGTGTGTGTGTGTGTGTGTGTGTGTGTGTGTGTGTGTGTGTGTGTGTGTGTGTTTGTCGTTTTACTTGTGGACCAAGGAGAATAGTAAACCAAGGAGAATAGTAAACCAAGGAGTATAGTAAACAAAGGAGAACAGTAAACCAAGGAGAACAGTAAACCAAGGAGAATAGTAAACCAAGGAGAATAGTAAACCAAGGAGAACAGTAAACCAAGGAGAACAGTAAACCAAGGAGAATAGTAAACCAAGGAGAATAGTAAACCAAGGAGAACAGTAAACCAAGGAGAACAGTAAACCAAGGAGAATAGTAAACCAAGGAGAATAGTAAACCAAGGAGAATAGTAAACCAAGGAGAACAGTAAACCAAGGAGAATAGTAAACCAAGGAGAATAGTAAACCAAGGAGAATAGTAAACCAAGGAGAACAGTAAACCAAGGAGAACAGTAAACCAAGGAGAATAGTAAACCAAGGAGAACAGTAAAGCAAGGAGAACAGTAAACCAAGGAAAACAGTAAACCAAGGAGAATAGTAAACCAAGGAGAATAGTAAACCAAGGAGAACAGTAAACCAAGGAGAACAGTAAACCAAGGAGAACAGTAAACCAAGGAGAACAGTAAACCAAGGAGAAGAGTAAACCAAGGAGAACAGTAAACCAAATAGAATTAGGACAGGTGAGGACATTTGGCCGGTCATAAAAATGAAAAAGGCTTTTTTAGGCTTAGGGGTTAGGTTTAGGGTTAGAATTAGAGGTTAGGTTTAGGGTTAGAATTAGAGGTTAGGTTTAGGGTTAGAATTAGAGGTTAGGTTTAAGGTTAGAATTAGAGGTTAGGTTTAGGGTTAGAATTAGGGGTTAGGTTTAGGGTTAGAATTAGGGGTTAGGTTTAGGGTTAGAATTAGAGGTTAGGTTTAGGGTTAGAATTAGAGGTTAGGTTTAGGGTTATAATTAGGGGTTAGGTTTAGGGTTAGAATTAGGGGTTAGGTTTAGGGTTAGAATTAGGGGTTAGGTTTAGGGTTAGAATTAGGGGGTAGGTTTGGGGTTAGAATTAGGGGTTAGGTTTAGGGTTAGAATTAGAGTTTAGGTTTAGGGTTAGAATTAGAGGTTAGGTTTAGGGTTAGAATTAGGGGTTAGGTTTAGGGTTAGAATTAGGGGTTAGGTTTAGGGTTAGAATTAGGGGTTAGGTTTAGGGTTAGAATTAGGGTTTAGGTTTAGGGTTAGGTTTGGGTTAAGGTTAGGGGTTAGGTTTAGGGTTAGAATTAGAGGTTAGGTTTAGGGTTAGAATTAGAGGTTAGGTTTAGGGTTAGAATTAGGGGTTAGGTTTAGGGTTAGAATTAGGGGTTAGGTTTAGGTTTAGAATTAGGGGTTAGGTTTACGGTTAGAATTAGGGGTTAGGTTTAGGGTTAGAATTAGGGGTTTAGGTTTAGGGTTAGAATTAGGGGTTAGGTTTAGGGTTAGAATTAGGGGTTAGGTTTAGGGTTAGAATTAGGGGTTAGGTTTTAGGTTAGGTTTAGGGTTAGAATTAGGGTTAGGTTTAGGGTTAGAATTAGGGTTAGGTTAGGGTTAGAATTAGGGTTAGGTTAGAATTAGGGGTTAGGTTTAGGGGTTAGGTTTTAGGGTTAGAATTAGGGGTTAGGTTTAGGTTAGGTTTAGGGTTAGAATTAGGGGTTAGGTTAGGTTTAGGGTTAGAATTAGGGGTTAGGTTTAGGGTTAGAATTAGGGGTTAGGTTTAGGGTTAGGTTTAGGGTTAGAATTAGGGGTTAGGTTTAGGGTTAGGTTTAGGGTTAGAATTAGGGGTTAGGTTTAGGGTTAGAATTAGGGGTTAGGTTTAGGGTTAGAATTAGGGGTTAGGTTTAGGGTTAGGTTTGGGGTTAGGTTTGGGGTTAGAATTAGGGGTTAGGTTTAGGGTTAGGTTTGGGGTTAAGGTTAGGGAAAATATGACTTTTAATGGGAATCAATTGTTGGTCCTCAAAAGTCATCACAAGTATAGTAATACATATATGTGTGTGTGTGTGTGTGTGTGTGTGTGTGTGTGTGTGTGTGTGTGTGTGTGTGTGTGTGTGTGTGTGTGTGTGTGTGTGTGTGTGTGTGTGTGTGTGCGTGTCTACCGGTGTGAGCATCTGTATGTTGTCCTGGAAGTTGCCCATGAAGGTGATGATGGACATGCGTTGGGCCAGTCTCTCTATGCGGCTGAACTGCAACATGAAGCGGTCCTCATCGCTCAGTGCGTCCACAGGCTTTCTGTCCCTCTCGTACTGCCGTAGCATCTTCACCTCGCCCTCAGTGGGGAGGAAACGCATCAGACACTCCACAAAGTCCACACGCACAGTACGCATGTCAAACCTATAAAGAACACACACAGTTTATATACCAGTACACACATTATACACACATTATACACTTCAGATACATCAAGCACTTACACCTTACAGAGAGAGAGACAGAGAGAGAGAGAGAGAGGGGGGGGGGGGGGGGGGGGGGGGGGGGGGGGGGGGGGGGGGGGGGGGGGGGGGGGGGGGGGGGGGGGGGGGGGGGGGGGGGGGGGGGGGGGGGGGGGGGGGGGGGGGGGGGGGGGGGGGGGGGGGGGGGGGGGGGGGGGGGGGGGGGGGGGGGGGGGGGGGGGGGGGGGGGGGGGGGGGGGGGGGGGGGGGGGGGTGGGGGGGGGGGGGGGGGGGGGGGGGGGGGGGGGGGGGGGGGGGGGGGGGGGGGGGGGGGGGGGGGGGGGGGGGGGAGGGAGAAAGAGGGGGAAGAGAGAGGGGGGAGAGAAAGAGTAGGAGAGAGGGGGAGAGAGAGGGGGGGGAAGGGAGAAAGAGGGGGAAGAGAGAGGTTGAGAGAAAGAGTAGGAGAGAGAGACAGAGAAATTGGAGAGAGAGAGAAGAAAGAGGGGGAGACAGAGAGCTATAATATTAGGAATATATAGTCTAGAACGTTAAAGGTCAGAGGTTAGAGGGGACTTACCGTCTGGATGGCCCGACAGATGAGTTCGGGCCCCTGGCAGCCTTGCGGAGGGTGATGGCCAGGTTCTTGGCTCTGTTAGCCTCCAGCAGAGACACCCTGTTGGGACCCTTCTGAGGGGCCTTATGCCTGCTCAGAGTCACATCCACCGCTGGCCCCTGGGCCTTGGTCTTAAACATCTCCTCAAACTCCTCCACATTCAGCTCCTGGAGAGGACAGAGAACACACACACATACACTGTAAATACAAAAGTATGTTGACACACCTTCAAATTAGTGGATTTGGCTATTTCAGCCACACCCATTGCTGACGGGGGTATAAAATTGAGCACACATCCATGCAATCTCTATAGACAAACATTGTCAGTAGAATGGCCTTACTGAAGAGCTCAGTGATGTTCAACATGGCACCATCATAGGATGCCACCTTTCCAACAACTCAGTTCGTCAAATTTCTACCCTGCTAGAGCTGCCCCGGTGTCTGTAAGTGATGTTATTGTGAAGTGGAAACGTCTAGGAGCAACAACGGCTCAGCCACGAAGTGGTAGGCCACACAAGCTCACAGAACGGGACCACCAAGTGGTGACAGATCAGTGGAAACGCATTCTCTGGAGTGATGAATCACGCTTCACCATCTTGCAGTCTGGGTTTGGCGGATGCCAGGAGAACGCTACCTACCCCAATGCATAGTTTGGTGGAGGAGGAATAATGTTCTGGGGCTGTTTTTCATGGTTCGGGCTAGACCCGCTAGTTCCAGTCAAGGGAAATCTTAACGCTACAGCATACAATGATATTCTAGACTATTCTGTGCTTCCAACTTTGTGGCAACAGTTTGGGGAAGGCCCTTTCCTGTTTCAGCATAACAATGCCCCCGTGCACAAATAGTGCCCGACCTCACTAATGCTCTTGTGGCTGAATGGAAACAAGTCCCCGCAACAATGTTCCAACATCTAGTTGAAAGCCTTCCCAGAAGAGTGGAGGCTGTTATAGCAGCAAAGGGGGACCAACTCCATATTAATTTTGGAATGAGATGTTCAACGAGCAGGTGTCCACATACTTTTGGTCATGTAGTGTATGTTGCACACATTGTACTGAGGCAAATGCGTGTGTGTGTGTGTGTGTGTGTGTGTGTGTTTGTACCTGAAGAATCCTTTCATCGTCTATGTCGTTGAAGACAGTTCCGTTGATCTGACTTGGTTTTAGGGCCACCCAGTTAAACACTGGCATACGGAACTTAGTCTGGATAGGCTTCTTAATCTTCACAGCTAAAAAGAGACAGAGAAGGAGGAGAAGGAGGAGGAGGGAATGGAAGGAAGAGAGAGAGGAGGAGGAGGAGGGAATGGAAGGAAGAGAGAGAGGAGGAGGAGGGAATGGAAGGAAGAGAGAGAGGAGGAGGAGGGAATGGAAGGAAGAGAGAGAGGAGGAGGAGAGAATGGAAGGAAGAGAGAGGAGGAGGAGGAGGGAATGGAAGGAAGAGAGAGAGGAGGAGGAGGGAATGGAAGGAAGAGAGAGGAGGAGGAGGGAACGGAAGGAAGAGAGAGAGGAGGAGGAGAGAATGGAAGGAGAGAGAGAGGAGAGGAGGAGGGAAATGGAAGGAAGAGAGAGAGGAGGAGGAGGGAATGGAAGGAAGAGAGAGAGGAGGAGGAGGGAATGGAAGGAAGAGAGAGAGGAGGAGGAGGGAATGGAAGGAAAGAGAGAGGAGGAGGAGGAGGGAATGGAAGGAAGAGAGAGAGGAGGAGGAGGGAATGGAAGGAAGAGAGAGAGGAGGAGGAGGGAATGGAAGGAAGAGAGAGAGGAGGAGGAGGGAATGGAAGGAAGAGAGAGAGGAGGAGGAGGGAACGGAAGGAAGAGAGAGAGGAGGAGGAGGGAATGGAAGGAAGAGAGAGAGGAGGAGGAGGGAATGGAAGGAAGAGAGAGAGGAGGAGGAGGGAATGGAAGGAAGAGAGAGAGGAGGAGGAGGGAATGGAAGGAAGAGAGAGAGGAGGAGGAGGGAATGGAAGGAAGAGAGAGAGGAGGAGGAGGGAATGGAAGGAAGAGAGAGAGGAGGAGGAGGGAATGGAAGGAAGAGAGAGAGGAGGAGGAGGGAATGGAAGGAAGAGAGAGAGGAGGAGGAGGGAATGGAAGGAAGAGAGAGAGGAGGAGGAGGGAATGGAAGGAAGAGAGAGGAGGAGGAGGAGGGAATGGAAGGAAGAGAGAGAGGAGGAGGAGGGAATGGAAGGAAGAGAGAGAGGAGGAGGAGGAGGGAATGGAAGGAAGAGAGAGGAGGAGGAGGAGGGAATGGAAGGAAGAGAGAGAGGGAGGAGGAGGGAATGGAAGAGAGAGAGAGGAGGAGGAGGAATGGAAGAGAGAGAGAGGAGGAGGAGGGAATGGAAGGAAGAGAGAGGAGGAGGAGGAGGGAATGGAAGGAAGAGAGAGGAGGAGGAGGAGGGAATGGAAGGAAGAGAGAGGAGGAGGAGGAGGGAATGGAAGGAAGAGAGAGAGGAGAGGAGGAGGGAATGGAAGGAAGAGAGAGGAGGAGGAGGAGGGAATGGAAGGAAGAGAGAGGAGGAGGAGGGAATGGAAGGAAGAGAGAGAGGAGGAGGAGAGGAATGGAAGGAAGAGAGAGAGGAGGAGGAGGGAACGGAAGGAAGAGAGAGAGGAGGAGGAGGAATGGAAGGAAGAGAGAGAGGAGGAGGAGGGAATGGAAGGAAGAGAGAGAGGAGGAGGAGGGAATGGAAGGAAGAGAGAGAGGAGGAGGAGGGAATGGAAGGAAGAGAGAGAGGAGGAGGAGGGAATGGAAGGAAGAGAGAGAGGAGGAGGAGGGAATGGAAGGAAGAGAGAGAGGAGGAGGAGGGAATGGAAGGAAGAGAGAGAGGAGGAGGAGGGAATGGAAGGAAGAGAGAGAGGAGGAGGAGGGAATGGAAGGAAGAGAGAGAGGAGGAGGAGGGAATGGAAGGAAGAGAGAGAGGAGGAGGAGGGAATGGAAGGAAGAGAGAGAGGAGGAGGAGGGAACGGAAGGAAGAGAGAGAGGAGGAGGAGGGAATGGAAGGAAGAGAGAGAGGAGGAGGAGGGAATGGAAGGAAGAGAGAGAGGAGGAGGAGGGAATGGAAGGAAGAGAGAGAGGAGGAGGAGGGAATGGAAGGAAGAGAGAGAGGAGGAG
This sequence comes from Oncorhynchus mykiss, assembly GCF_013265735.2. Classification (NCBI taxonomy): domain Eukaryota; kingdom Metazoa; phylum Chordata; class Actinopteri; order Salmoniformes; family Salmonidae; genus Oncorhynchus; species Oncorhynchus mykiss. Next base: position 13,590 of record NW_023494303.1, read on the forward strand.
GAGGGAATGGAAGGAAGAGAGAGGAGGAGGAGGAGGGAATGGAAGGAAGAGAGAGAGGAGGAGGAGGGAATGGAAGGAAGAGAGAGGAGGAGGAGGAGGGAATGGAAGGAAGAGAGAGGAGGAGGAGGAGGGAATGGAAGGAAGAGAGAGAGGAGGAGGAGGGAATGGAAGGAAGAGAGAGAGGAGGAGGAGGAGGGAATGGAAGGAAGAGAGAGGAGGAGGAGGAGGGAATGGAAGGAAGAGAGAGAGGAGGAGGAGGAGGGAATGGAAGGAAGAGAGAGAGGAGAAGGAGGAGGGAATGGAAGGAGAGAGAGGAGGAGGAGGAGGGAATGGAAGGAAGAGAGAGGAGGAGGAGGAGGGAATGGAAGGAAGAGAGAGGAGGAGGAGGAGGGAATGGAAGGAAGAGAGAGAGGAGGAGGAGGAGGGAATGGAAGGAAGAGAGAGGAGGAGGAGGAGGGAATGGAAGGAAGAGAGAGAGGAGAGGAGGAGGGAATGGAAGGAAGAGAGAGGAGGAGGAGGAGGGAATGGAAGGAAGAGAGAGGAGGAGGAGGAGGGAATGGAAGGAGAGAGAGAGGAGGAGGAGGAGGGAATGGAAGGAAGAGAGAGGAGGAGGAGGAGGGAATGGAAGGAAGAGAGAGAGGAGGAGGAGGAGGAATGGAAGGAAGAGAGAGAGGAGGAGGAGGAGGGAATGGAAGGAAGAGAGAGAGGAGAGGAGGAGGGAATGGAAGGAAGAGAGAGGAGGAGGAGGAGGGAATGGAAGGAAGAGAGAGGAGGAGGAGGAGGGAATGGAAGGAAGAGAGAGGAGGAGGAGGAGGGAATGGAAGGAAGAGAGAGGAGGAGGAGGAGGGAATGGAAGGAAGAGAGAGAGGAGGAGGAGGAGGGAATGGAAGGAAGAGAGAGAGGAGAGGAGGAGGGAATGGAAGAGAGAGAGGAGGAGGAGGAGGGAATGGAAGGAAGAGAGAGAGGAGAAGGAGGAGGGAATGGAAGAGAGAGAGGAGGAGGAGGAGGAGGGAATGGAAGGAAGAGAGAGGAGGAGGAGGAGGGAATGGAAGGAAGAGAGAGGAGGAGGAGGAGGGAATGGAAGGAAGAGAGAGGAGGAGGAGGAGGGAATGGAAGGAAGAGAGAGGAGGAGGAGGAGGGAATGGAAGGAAGAGAGAGGAGGAGGAGGAGGGAATGGAAGGAAGAGAGAGGAGGAGGAGGAGGGAATGGAAGGAAGAGAGAGAGGAGGAGGAGGGAATGGAAGGAAGAGAGAGGAGGAGGAGGAGGGAATGGAAGGAAGAGAGAGAGGAGGAGGAGGAGGGAATGGAAGGAAGAGAGAGGAGGAGGAGGAGGGAATGGAAGGAAGAGAGAGAGGAGGAGGAGGGAACGGAAGGAAGAGAGAGAGGAGGAGGAGGGAATGGAAGGAAGAGAGAGAGGAGGAGGAGGGAATGGAAGGAAGAGAGAAGGAGGAGGAAGGAACGGAAGGAGAGTAGGAGGGAGACAGGAAGGAAGAGAGAGAAGGAGGAGGGAAGGAAGGAAGAGAGAGAGAAGGAGGAGGAGGGAATGGAAGGAAGAGAGAGAAGGAGGAGGGGAATGGAAGGAAGAGAGAGAGGAGGAGGAGGAAGGGAAGGGAGAGAGAGGAGGAGGAGGGAAGGTAAGGAAGAGAGAGAGAGAAAGAGGAGGAGGGAATGGAAGGGAGAGAGAAGAGAGGAGGAAGAGAGAGAGTGGGAGGAGATAAACAAAGGAAGAGAGAAAGAGAAGGAAAAGCATCAGCAGCAGCAGAGTAAAATGTGAACACAACATGATCACATGACAAGACATCGCCTCACCACATAATCACACAACATGATCACATGACAAGACATCGCCTCACCACATAATCACACAACATGATCACATGACAAGACATCGCCTCATCACATGACATCGCCTCATCACATAATCACACAACATGATCACATGACAAGACATCACCTCATCACATAATCACACAACATGATCACATGACAAGACATCACCTCATCACATAGTCATACAACATGATCACATGACAAGACATCACCTCACCACACGACACAGAATAACACAGGTATGAGAGAGGTACTGAGGAGGTGTACCATTATGAGAGATGTATGGAACAGACAGGTATGAGACAAGTACTAAGGAGAGGTGTGAGACAGGTACTAAGGAGAGGTGTGAGACAGGTACTGAGGAGGTGTACCATTATGAGAGATGTATGGAACAGACAGGTATGAGACAAGTACTAAGGAGAGGTGTAAGACAGGTACTAAGGAGAGGTGTGAGACAGGTACTAAGGAGAGGTGTGAGACAGGTACTACGGAGAGAGGCGTGAGACAGGTACTAATGAGAGGTGTGAGACAGGTACTACGGAGAGAGGCGTGAGACAGGTACTAAGGAGAGGTGTGAGACAGGTACTAAGGAGAGGTGTGAAACAGGTACTAAGGAGAGGTGTAACACAGGTATTACGGAGACGTGTGAGACAGGTACTAAGGAGAGGTGTGAAACAGGTACTAAGGAGAGGTGTAAGACAGGTACTACGGAGACGTGTGAGACAGGTACTAAGGAGAGAGGCGTGAGACAGGTACTAAGGAGAGGTGTGAGACAGATACTAAGGAGAGGTGTGAAACAGGTACTGAGGAGAGAGGCGTGAGACAAATACTAAGGAGAGGTGTGAGACAGGTACTAAGGAGAGGGGCATGAGACAGGTACTACGGAGAGGTGTGAGACAGGTACTAAGGAGGTGGTGAGAGACAGGTACTAAGGAGAGGTGTGAGACAGGTACTAAGGAGAGGTGTAAGACAGGTACTACGGAGACGTGTGAGACAGGTACTAAGGAGAGAGGCGTGAGACAGGTACTAAGGAGAGGTGTGAGACAGATACTAAGGAGAGGTGTGAAACAGGTACTGAGGAGAGAGGCGTGAGACAAATACTAAGGAGAGGTGTGAGACAGGTACTAAGGAGAGGGGCATGAGACAGGTACTAAGGAGAGGTGTGAGACAGGTACTAAGGAGGTGGTGAGAGACAGGTACTAAGGAGAGGTGTGAGACAGGTACTAAGGAGATGCGTGAGACAGGTACTAAGGAGAGGTGTGAGACAGGTACTAAGGAGAGGTGTGAGACAGGTACTAAGGAGAGGCGTGAGACAGGTACTAAGAAGAGGTGTGAGACAGGTACTAAGGAGAGATGTGAGACAGGCATTAAGGAGAGGTGTGAGACAGGTACTAAGGAGAGGTGTGAGACAGATACTAAGGAGAGGTGTGAGACAGGTACTAAGGAGAGATGTGAGACAGGTACTGAGGAGAGAGGCGTGAGACAGGTACTAAGGAGAGGTGTGAGACAGGTACTAAGGAGAGAGGTGTGAGATAGGTACTAAGCGTGTGATCAGAGGGAACCTACAGAACAGCTTGAGTGACCCCTCTGAGAGCAGAACAGAGGAGAGAACCCGAGAGAATATTGAATTAGAACAAGAGAGAGAACGTTAGAATCAGAGACAGAGAACCAGAGAGAGAGAGAACTCAGGCAGTATAGAAAAGTGGTAGTTCAGAATACTCCAATCAGAATCAACTCCAGCGAGAAAGGGAGGCAGATCCCTAGTGTTCACACCAGGAGATCCTTATATAACTATAGAAGTACACTTCTTAAATCTCTCTTTGATACATGCGGCACACAGCTCAAACAAACACACACACACACACACACACACACACACACACACACACACACACACACACACACACACACACACACACACACACACACACACACACACACACAGAGACACAGCCTTACCTGCCAGGCCGGAGTTAAAGATGACAGTGGGTGATCCACCACAGCCGGGGAGTGGAGGGGCGCATGGGGGAGGAGGGGGGGCAGAGGACCGGAGGACTCCATGGAACATAAGGGGGGAGGAGG
>NW_023494303.1:22500-43764 GCF_013265735.2 Oncorhynchus mykiss
AGGCCCTAGTACCCCTGTGGATAGGCCAAGTAGCCCCAGAGGCCCTAGTACCCCTGGTTGGGAACCAGGGCTCTAAAGGTTTCCTCCTTCCTAATGCAGACACAGAGAGAGGTGTTCACTGACTACTGACCTTGGGTTTCTGTTGTTGAGGCTCAGAGCGATCTCATTCACAGCATGAGGATGGGACATTACCATGTTAAAGCCATACTACAGACAGAGGGAGGGGAACATAACAAATCATATATCAATCACTGCTATCTAAAATAACCACGAGGATGAGAGGAAAGAAGGGTGGTAAATCAGGATGAGAGAGAGAGGGGGAGAGATAGGAGGGGTTGAGATAGACAGGAGGGTTAAGAGAGAGAGGGGGAGAGATAGGAGGGGTTAAGAGAGAGAGAGAGAGAGAGAGAGAGAGAGAGAGAGAGAGAGAGAGAGATAGGAGGGGTTAAGAGAGAGAGAGAGAGAGAGAGAGAGAGAGAGATAGGAGGGGTTAAAGAGAGAGAGGGAGAGAGAGAGAGAGGATAGGTTAAAAGAGAGAGAGATAGGAGGGGTTAAGAGAGAGAGGGCGAGATAGGAGGGGTTAAGAGAGAGAGGGCGAGATAGGAGGGGTTAAGAGAGAGACAGGGAGAGATAGGAGCGGTTAAGAGAGAGAGAGAGAGAAAGAGAGAGAGAGAGATAGGAGGGGTTAAGAGAGAGAGGGAGAGATAGGATGGGTTAAGAGAGAGAGGGAGAGATAGGAGGGTTAAGAGAGAGAGGGAGAGATAGGAGTGGTTTAGAGAGAGAGAGATGGGGGGGTAAAGAGAGAGAGGGAGAGATAGGAGGGGTTAAGAGAGAGAGAGAGAGATATAGGAGGGGTTAAGAGAGAGAGAGCGGGGAGATAGGAGGGGATAAGAGAGAGAGGGAGAGATAGGAGGGGTTAAGAGAGAGAGAGGTAGAGATAGGAGGGGTTAAGAGAGAGTGGGAGAGATAGGAGGGGTTAAGAGAGAGAGGGAGAGATAGGAGGGGTTAAGAGAGAGAGGGAGAGAGAGAGAGAGAGAGGGGGAGATAGGAGGGGTTAAGAGAGAGAATGGAGCGATAGGAGGGTTAAGAGAGAGAGGGAGCGATAGGAGGGGTTAAGAGAGAGAGGGAGAGTTAGGAGGGGTTAAGAGAGAGAGGGAGAGATAGGAGTGGTTTAGAGAGAGAGAGATGGGGGGGGTAAAGAGAGAGAGGGAGAGATAGGAGGGGTTAAGAGAGAGAGAGAGAGATATAGGAGGGGTTAAGAGAGAGAGAGCGGGGGAGATAGGAGGGGATAAGAGAGAGAGGGAGAGATAGGAGGGGTTAAGAGAGAGAGAGGTAGAGATAGGAGGGTTAAGAGAGAGTGGGAGAGATAGGAGGGGTTAAGAGAGAGAGGGAGAGATAGGAGGGTTAAGAGAGAGAGGGAGAGAGAGAGAGAGAGAGGGGGAGATAGGAGGGGTTAAGAGAGAGAGGGAGAGATAGGAGGGGTTAAGAGAGAGAGGGAGAGATAGGAGGGGTTAGAGAGAGAGAGGGAGAGATAGGAGGGGTTAAGAGAGAGAGGGAGAGATAGGAGGGGTTAAGAGAGAGGTAGAGATAGGAGGGGTTAAGAGAGAGAGGGAGAAAGAGAGAGAGAGAGAGAGAGAGAGGGGGAGATAGGAGGGGTTAAGAGAGAGAGGGAGAGATAGGAGGGGTTAAGAGAGAGAGGGAGAGATAGGAGGGGTTAAGAGAGAGACAGGGAGAGATAGGAGCGGTTAAGAGAGAGAGAGAGAGAAAGAGAGAGAGAGAGAGATAGGAGGGGTTAAGAGAGAGAGGGAGAGATAGGATGGGTTAAGAGAGAGAGGGAGAGATAGGAGGGGTTAAGAGAGAGAATGGAGCGATAGGAGGGGTTAAGAGAGAGAGGGAGCGATAGGAGGGGTTAAGAGAGAGAGGAGAGTTAGGAGGGGTTAAGAGAGAGAGGGAGAGATAGGAGTGGTTTAGAGAGAGAGAGATGGGGGGGTAAAGAGAGAGAGGGAGAGATAGGAGCGGTTGAGAGAGAGAGAGAGAAAGAGAGAGAGAGAGATAGGAGGGGTTAAGAGAGAGAGGGAGAGATAGGATGGGTTAAGAGAGAGAGGGAGAGATAGGAGGGGTTAAGAGAGAGAATGGAGCGATAGGAGGGGTTAAGAGAGAGAGGGAGCGATAGGAGGGGTTAAGAGAGAGAGGGAGAGTTAGGAGGGGTTAAGAGAGAGAGGGAGAGATAGGAGTGGTTTAGAGAGAGAGAGATGGGGGGGTAAAGAGAGAGAGGGAGAGATAGGAGGGGTTAAGAGAGAGTGAGAGAGATAGGAGGGGTTAAGAGAGAGAGAGCGGGGAGATAGGAGGGGATAAGAGAGAGAGGGAGAGATAGGAGGGGTTAAGAGAGAGAGAGGTAGAGATAGGAGGGTTAAGAGAGAGTGGGAGAGATAGGAGGGGTTAAGAGAGAGAGGGAGAGATAGGAGGGGTTAAGAGAGAGAGGGAGAGAGAGAGAGAGAGAGGGGGAGATAGGAGGGGTTAAGAGAGAGAGGGAGAGATAGGAGGGGTTAAGAGAGAGAGGGAGAGATAGGAGGGTTAAGAGAGAGAGAGGGAGAGATAGGAGGGGCTAAGAGAGAGAGGGAGAGATAGGAGGGGTTAAGAGAGAGAGAGGGAGAGATAAGAGGGGTTAGAGAGAGAGAGGGAGAGATAGGAGGGGCTAAGAGAGAGAGGTTGAGATAGGAGGGATAAGATAGAGAGAGCGGGGAGATAGGAGGGGTTAAGAGAGAGAGGGAGAGATAGGAGGGGTTAAGAGAGAGAAAGGGAGAGATAGGAGGGGATAAGAGAGAGAGGGAGAGATAGGAGGGGTTAAGAGAGAGAGAGGTAGAGATAGGAGGGGTTAAGAGAGAGTGGGAGAGATAGGAGGGGTTAAGAGAAAGAGGGAGAGAGAGAGAGAAAGAGGGGGAGATAGGAGGGGTTAAGAGAGAGAGGGAGAGATAGGAGGGGTTAAGAGAGAGAGGGAGAGATAGGAGGGGTTAAGAGAGAGAGAGGGAGAGATAGGAGGGGTTAAAAGAGAGAGGGAGAGATAGGAGGGGTTAAGAGAGAGAGGTAGAGATAGGAGGGGTTAAGAGAGAGTGGGAGAGATAGGAGGGGTTAAGAGAGAGAGGGAGAGATAGGAGGGGTTAAGAGAGAGAGGGAGAGAGAGAGAGAGAGAGAGAGGGGGAGATAGGAGGGGTTAAGAGAGAGAGGGAGAGATAGGAGGGGTTAAGAGAGAGAGGGAGAGATAGGAGGGGTTAAGAGAGAGAGAGGGAGAGATAGGAGGGGCTAAGAGAGAGAGGGAGAGATAGGAGGGGTTAAGAGAGAGAGAGAGGAGAGATAAGAGGGGTTAAGAGAGAGAGAGGGAGAGATAGGAGGGGCTAAGAGAGAGAGGTTGAGATAGGAGGGGTTAAGACAGAGAGAGGGAGAGATAAGAGGGGTTAAGAGAGAGAGAGGGAGAGATAGGAGGGGTTAAGAGAGAGAGGGAGAGATAGGTGAGAGGGGACAGATGTATAGTTCACCTGGTAGTTCATAATGGCTCTGAGACACATCACACACACGTGAACGTCGTCCTTCTTACACACCAGGCGGGAGTTCTTCAGTGTCTTCCTACTGGGCAGTGTGTTAGACCTGGACACCAACGCTGACCTGACACAGTCAACATACAATCAACACAGGATTAACACCACAACTTGGTGTGTGTGTTAACTGATGGAGTGGCGTATATGTGTGTGTGTTTGGGTTTGTGTTACCCGATAGAGTGGCGTATATGTGTGTGTGTTTGGGTTTGTGTTACCCGATAGAGTGGCGTATATGTGTGTGTGTTTGGGTTTGTGTTACCCGATAGAGTGGCGTATATGTGTGTGTGTTTGGGTTTGTGTTACCCGATAGAGTGGCGTATATGTGTGTGTGTTTGGGTTTGTGTTACCCGATAGAGTGGCGTATATGTGTGTGTGTTTGGGTTTGTGTTACCCGATAGAGTGGCGTATATGTGTGTGTGTTTGGGTTTGTGTTACCCGATAGAGTGGCGTATATGTGTGTGTGTTTGGGTTTGTGTTACCCGATAGAGTGGCGTATATGTGTGTGTGTTTGGGTTTGTGTTACCCGATAGAGTGGCGTATATGTGTGTGTGTTTGGGTTTGTGTTACCCGATAGAGTGGCGTATATGTGTGTGTGTTTGGGTTTGTGTTACCCGATAGAGTGGCGTATATGTGTGTGTGTTTGGGTTTGTGTTACCCGATAGAGTGGCGTATATGTGTGTGTGTTTGGGTTTGTGTTACCCGATAGAGTGGCGTATATGTGTGTGTGTTTGGGTTTGTGTTACCCGATAGAGTGGCGTATATGTGTGTGTGTTTGGGTTTGTGTTACCCGATAGAGTGGCGTATATGTGTGTGTGTTTGGGTTTGTGTTACCGATAGAGTGGCGTATATGTGTGTGTGTTTGGGTTTGTGTTACCCGATAGAGTGGCGTATATGTGTGTGTGTTTGGGTTTGTGTTACCCGATAGAGTGGCGTATATGTGTGTGTGTTTGGGTTTGTGTTACCCGATAGAGTGGCGTATATGTGTGTGTGTTTGGTTTTGTGTTACCCGATAGAGTGGCGTATATGTGTGTGTGTTTGGGTTTGTGTTACCCGATAGAGTGGCGTATATGTGTGTGTGTTTGGGTTTGTGTTACCCGATAGAGTGGCGTATATGTGTGTGTGTTTGGGTTTGTGTTACCCGATAGAGTGGCGTATATGTGTGTGTGTTTGGGTTTGTGTTACCCGATAGAGTGGCGTATATGTGTGTGTGTTTGGGTTTGTGTTACCCGATAGAGTGGCGTATATGTGTGTGTGTTTGGGTTTGTGTTACCCGATAGAGTGGCGTGAGGAGCGCGGTACGTTGTTGCCACTGGAGGGGAGGGCAGGTTGCTGTCTCCATGGAGATCTTCTATAGAACGACTCCAGGGGGAATCTACAGCTCTCTCTTCAGTACTGGCCTCCGATACCTCCCCATCAAACCTACACACACACACACACACAGTCACACACACGTGACTCAACAGAACACACGCGTATGGAAAAGGTGATATGCCCACACACACACAGTCACACACACTCACGTGACCGCGTACTGAGCGAAGGAGAGGTACTCTACTAGAACATCTAGGCCCTGATTCTCCTCGTTGAGAAACTCCCTCACCCACCTGGAGACAGAGGAACATTAGGATTTATTATCAGACAAATAACTCACTGTTCAATATCTAGCTGTACAATCACTAAAACCCCTGGCCAGCTAAACCCTCCTCTCTGAGTCAGAATGGTTTGGAACTGACTGAATGTCAACGTGACTCTGATTCGGTTCTGATTCATTTTGATCCAGGACTCTGTGATTGGCTGCGGCCTGTGACTCACCCGATGTGATTGGTCCGTAGTGAGATCTCCAGTTCTCTGAGCACCTGAGTCGACTCCTGGACTCTCCGACGAATTTCTAACGACAGTAGGGTTAGGGTTATTCTGGTATTCCCTCAAAATAATTTCCTGTCTGCTGGTTTGGAAATGATGGCATCCTAAATGGTATCTACCCAACTGTGTCAAGTTGAGGAACAAATGTTCCAGCTTGTGTTACCATATTGTTGCTATGATATTACTGGCTCTGTCACCATGGTGACGTGGCTGTCACTCACCTTGCGTGTGACGGCCGGGTCAAGGAATCCTCTCAGCTTCTGAATGTAGGTGTGAGGAGGGTTCTTCACCTGGAACCGTTCCTACAACACACACACACACACACACACACACACACACACACACACACACAAGCAATGGTTACACACTTGCCTTTCACACTGGCCAAAGAGATGCTGAATACCTGAATGAACCATGTTGGTTGCTGCTCTTCTGTTTCTACAGTGCTGAAGGGACTGGACTGGTGTATCAGGCATGTGACGTTGGCCACACACAGCCTTCCAATGGGCTAGGAGGAGCTTCCTCCATATAGCTTACACCTATCCAGTTCCTTCAGGTCTACTAACATAGACGCGGGACAGTGCTAGGGGTCATTATCAGACCAGGCTGTTCTTTGGCCAATCAGAGTTGACCTTCTGTCTCACCTGATCACATATCAGCTCCCACTTCTTCTCGTTGTCGTAGCAACGGAGCAGACGCACCTTATCAGGAGGCAGGTTCATAGAGTTCTGAGAGACAGAGAGCGAGAGAGAGAGAGGAGAGAGAGAGAGGAGAGAGAGAGAGAGAGAAAGAGAGTGAGAGAGAGACAGCAAGAGAGAGAGAGAGAGACAGAGGAAGAGAGAGAGAGAGAGACAGAGGAAGAGAGAGAGAGAGAGAGAGAGAGAAAGAGGAAGAGAGAGAGAGAGAAGAATTGAAAGATGGATAAAGTGAAGGAGAAGGTGACAGACAGAGAGGGAGATACAGAGAGAGATACAGAGAGAGATACAGAGAGATACAGAGAGAGATACAGAGAGATACAGAGAGATACAGAGAGAGATACAGAGAGAGATACAGAGAGATACAGAGGGAGATACAGAGTGAGATACAGAGTGAGAGAGCGAGATAGACAGAGAGATACAGAGAGAGAGACAGAGAGAGAGAGGAGAGAGAGACAGAGGAAGAGAGAGAGAGAGAGACAGATGAAGAGAGAGAGAGAGAGAGAGAGAAAGAGGAAGAGAGAGAGAGAGAAGAATTGAAAGATGGATAAAGTGAAGGAGAAGATGACAGACAGAGAGGGAGATACAGAGAGAGATACAGAGAGAGATACAGAGAGAGATACAGAGAGATACAGAGAGATATACAGAGGGAGATACAGAGAGATAAAGAGGGAGATACAGAGAGAGATACAGAGAGAGATACAGAGAGAGATACAGAGAGATACAGAGGAGATACAGAGAGAGACAGAGAGATACAGAGAGAGATACAGAGAGAGATACAGAGAGATACAGAGAGATACAGAGAGAGATACAGAGAGAGATACAGAGAGATATACAGAGAGAGATACAGAGTGAGATACAGAGAGAGATACAGAGTGAGATACAGAGAGAGATACAGAGAGATATACAGAGAGAGATACAGAGAGATACAGAGGGAGATACAGAGTGAGATACAGATTGAGAGAGCGAGATAGACAGAGAGATACAGAGAGAGAGAGACAGAGAGAGAGAGAGAGACAGAGAGATACAGAGAGAGAGACAGAGAGATACAGAGAGAGAGAGAGAGAGAGAGACAGAGAGAGAGAGAGAGAGAGAGAGATACAGAGAGCGAGAGAGAGACAGAGAGATACAGAGAGAGCGAGAGACAGAGAGATACAGAGAGAGAGAGACAGAGAGATTCAGAGAGAGAGAGAGACAGAGATACAGAGAGAGAGAGAGACAGAGAGATACAGAGAGAGAGAGATACAGAGAGAGAGAGATACACAGAGAGGGGGGGGGGGTATTAAACTAATTAAGTACACACATCTCTCCAGAAGACCTCTGTCTACTGAAGACAGAAATTCCCTCTTCAACAGAGACATGAACATGCGTGAGCAGAGAATTAAATATGAGCATGTGTGATATGATAGACTCTTACTGACACACTCAGAGAATTAAATATGAGTATGTGTGATATGAAAGACTCTTACTGACACACTCAGAGAATTAAATATGAGTATGGGTGATATGAAAGACTCTTACTGACACACAGAGAATTAAATATGAGTATGTGTGATATGAAAGACTCTTACTGACACACAGAGAATTAATATGAGTATGTTGATATGAAAGACTATTACTGACACACAGAGAATTAAATATGAGTATGTGTGATATGAAGGACTCTTACTGACACACAGAGAATTAAATATGAGTATGTGTGATATGAAGGACTCTTACTGACACACTCAGATAAATAAATATGAGTATGTGTGATATGAAAGACTCTTACTGACACACAGAGAATTAAATATGAGTATGTGTGATATGAAGGACTCTTACTGACACACAGAGAATTAAATATGAGTATGTGTGATATGAAGGACTCTTACTGACACACTCAGATAAATAAATATGAGTATGTGTGATATGAAAGACTCTTACTGACACACAGATAATTAAATATGAGTATGTGTGATATGAAGGACTCTTACTGACACACAGAGAATTAAATATGAGTATGTGTGATATGAAGGACTCTTACTGACACACTCAGAGAATTAAATATGAGTATGTGTGATATGAAGGACTCTTACTGACACACTCAGATAATTAAATATGAGTATGTGTGATATGAAGGACTCTTACTGACACAGAGAATTAAATATGGCAGTGTATCTGGAAGAGGCAACGCGTTACATATGCAGGGACAGAGATGGTATTTACAACAACACTCTTCCATTCTAACCAGTCATCCATAATGGGTTAGGGGACACACTCCAACACTCATACACACACACTCAACACTCATACATACACACACACTCAACACTCAGACACACACACACACTCAACACTCATACATACACACACACACACTCAACACTCATACATACACACACACACACTCAACACTCATACACACACACTCAACACTCATACACACACACACACTCAACACTCATACATACACACACACACTCAACACTCCAACACACACACACTCAACACTCCAACACACACACACATACACTCAACACTCCAACACACACACACACACACGCAACACTCATACACACACTCAACACTCATACATACACACACACACACTCATACACACACACACTCATACACACACACACACACACACACACACTCAACACTCATACACACACACTCAACACTCATACACACACAACCCTCATACACACACACACACACTCATACACACACACACTCATACACACACACACACACACTCAACACTCATACACACACACACACACTCACACTCAACACTCATACACACACACACACACACACACACACACTCAACACTCATACACACACACACACTCAACACTCATACACACACTCATACACACACACACACTCAACACTCATACATACACACACACTCAACACTCATACACACACCCAACACTCATACACACACACACACACACTCATACATACACACACACACACACACACACACACACACACACTCAACACTCATACACACACACACACTCAACACTCATACATGCACACACTCAACACTCCAACACACACACACACGCAACAATCCTACAGACACGCACATGCAATGTATGAGCGTGTGTATGTGAGCATGTGTGCGTTTCTTGCTTGTGTGTGTGTCACCTACCAGTGCAATGGAGAACCTCTCTTCCAGCTCAGCAGGATCAGGCATGGGCAGCTTGACAGGAGCAGCCCTGGCCCTGATGACAGCTAGCTGAGACTCCATACTCTCTGTGTTCCCCATGGCTCACACACACACCTGTACTGTCAACCCACACACACCCTTACACCAGCAACTCACACACCCTCACACACCCCTCGCCATCAAATCAGACAAACACACCTTTCACAGTCACCACACACACAAGCACACCCGCTCACATACAATCACACCCCTAAACGTCAAATCACACACAGACAATAGTCTCTCTGCAGTCAGTCAGATACAGGCAACGCCTCCTGTAATTCGGGAATACTGTTCGGGTTTTCTCCCTAGTGAGACACAGTCTGAACGACCGACCGACAGACTCACGCACGGCGGCACGAGATCAGAGAGATGCGGTAAACCGAAGGCGCGTGTCTACCGGGGGGCCGTGTCTATCCTCCATCCGTTCATCTTTTGTCCTCCTTTCTTCTCATCGCCGACGACGGAACGGCGCACGCACCATTTATCCGAATCCAGCTGAGACCGAAGTCCCACTGTCCGTCTCGCGCTAAATTTGCATCCCTTCCCGGTTCACTGTGTATCCTCGGTAATGGGTATGATGATGATGCTGATAAACGAACCGGGCGTCCCTGGTGTGTGTGAGCGAGCTGGCTACTTAATCCGCCCCCTCCTCCACAGGCGACAAAAGCGAGAGTTCAGCCTCCACGCACGCTTTCTCCCCCCCGCACGACCCCCACTTTCTAACCGACACACAATGAGCCTTCTGCCGCTTCGCTCTCCTCGCCTCCCGCCCCCCTGCAGCGCACAGCCCACAGCCGTGAGCGAGACGCGAGGGGAGGGGGACTCGGATAACGTCTACCCCTAGACACTGATCTAGAGTCAGTTTTACGCGTGACCCAGTAATAATTGAGGTTATGATTTGGGAGGATAAACTGATCCTATCATATTTTGGGCAATCTCTACCCAGAGCAGAGGGGAGAGGATTTGTTTTGTTCTGATGCATCCTGGTAGTTAGAGTCTTAATCGTTTAACGACGAGCTATCTATCTCACAGATGCTCATTGTCCAGACTTCTGACCCCTCCTTTATTAGGTCCATTTCTATGAATAGGCCTGTCCTATTGGCCTATAATGGGCCTGCTGATTTCTCACCCATATTCTACCTTTCTGGTTTAGGCTGTTATTTTTACAGGCAGTCTAAGCCTACTATTGCCACTACACATGTTTAGCCTACTTAAATACTGGCTTTCATAGACAAATTAAATTAGTGGATTAATTCATAATTAGGCTTTATGTCGTATAGTGGCGTTGGTATTGAGTTATTTTGGGGTCAGATGCATGGCTATGGCCAAGATATGCGTATAGCAAGACCTTATAGTACGACCTACTAGACCTGCAAGTATCAAAACAGTTTTATTCATAATAAAATTGAAAATACATAGATACAATACATAAAAAATATAGGCCTTCCTTTTAATTACAAACGATGTGGTCAGTAGGCTACAAATCCCCAACATCTCGTTTGCAAATGAAAAAGTCAGCAGAAACATGTATTCAGGGCCTGTAGTGTCATATCATCCTGAATCCACGCCTGCTAAGCCGCCTTTGTCCCCGTTTCTGACTGATATCTGAACAGATGGGGGCATTCACCATCACGGTGTGCGCAGGACCTCTTGTGGACAACACGTGTATACATCTACCTGATTTTGTCAGTGAGAAATTGATTTTTGTTTAGCAATGGAAGTGCAATACCATGCATGAGCCTGCTGCCATAAATGGCCACCCTGTTAGCTGGATGAGTATTTGGAAAGAGCAAAATTATGATGAAAGTCCCATAAAGTCTGCATTGGCCATAAAGCTATGCAGTAGGAGGTGGTGTCGTGATGCAGCGCTCTGCTCTGTGGAGGGAGGGTTGCCTCTGGTTGGCTCTCACAGCTCACACGCCTCTCTGCATCCCAAATCTCCAATTTTCTCCCAGAAGTGTGAGCCCCTGCCTACACATTTAAAAGCATTCGATTGGCTCTCACAGCTAACACACCTCTCTCCCTCAGTCCCAAATCTCCACCGTTTTCTCCGAAGTGTGCAGCCCTTCCCGGTTCAAAGTATTGGATTGATGTAAACATGGGCCAGACTAGAGGGAGTTCCACCATGTCTCTTTTACCAGTCCTTTTAACTACACCAACGGAAGTGAACAA
Organism: Oncorhynchus mykiss; assembly: GCF_013265735.2. Lineage (NCBI taxonomy): Eukaryota > Metazoa > Chordata > Actinopteri > Salmoniformes > Salmonidae > Oncorhynchus > Oncorhynchus mykiss. Next base: position 34,032 of record NW_023494303.1, read on the forward strand.
ATTAACACCTGGGCAGAAGGGTAGAACCAGTTGAACACAAATGAGGGAGAGGGGAGGAAAAAGAAAGAGGGAGGAGGAGAAGGGTGAGGGAGTGAGAATGGATGGATGGATGGGTAATGAGCAAACAGAGATGGCGGGGAGGAGAGAATGGAGTGTGACAGGAGGGAGGGAGGGAGGGAGGGAGGGGAGGGAGGGAGGAGGGAGGGAGGGAGGGAGGGAGGGAGGGAGGGAGGGTTGAAGGAGAAAGGAGATAGAAGCAGTTATGTCCACCACCAGACAATTTTTCCCTTCCTCTCATCTACCATTTCCACCTCTTCTCTATCCTCCTCTTCCTGTCCTCCTCTTCCTATCCTCCTCTTCCTATCCTCCTCTCCCTATCATCCTCTTCCTATCCTCCTCTCCCTATCCTCCTCACACCTATCCTCCTCTCCCTATCTCCTCTCTCCTATCCCTATCCTCTCCTATCCTCCTCTCCTATCCTCCTCTCCCTATCCTCCTCTCTCCTATCCTCCTCTCTCCTATCCTCCTCTTCCTGTCCTCCTCTTCCTATCCTCCTCTTCCTATCCTCCTCTTCCTATCCTCCTCTCCCTATCATCCTCTTCCTATCCCCCTCTCCCCTATCATCCTCTTCCCTATCCTCCTCTTCCTATCCTCCTCCTTCCTCCTGTCCTCCTCTTCCTGTCCTCCTCTTCCTATCCTCTTCTTCCTATCCTCCTCTCCCTATCATCCTCTTCCCTATCCTCCTCTCCATCTCCTCCTCATCACCCTCCTCACTATCCTCCTCTTCCTGTCCTCCTCTTCCTATCCTCCTCTTCCTATCCTCCTCTTCCTATCCTCCTCTCCCTATCCTCCTCTTCCTATCCCCTCTCCCCTATCATCCTCTCCCTATCCTCCTCTTCCTATCCTCCTCTTCCTGTCCTCCTCTTCCTGTCCTCCTCTTCCTATCCTCTTCTTCCTATCCTCCTCTCCCTATCATCCTCTTCCTATCCTCCTCTCCCTATCCTCCTCACACCTATCCTCCTCTTCCTGTCCTCCTCTTCCTATCCTCCTCTTCCCTATCCTCCTCTTCCTATCCTCCTCTCCCTATCCTCCTCTCCTATCCTCCTCTTCCTATCCTCCTCTCCCTATCCTCCTCTCCTATCATCCTCTTCCTATCCTCCTCCTATCCTCCTCACACCTATCCTCCTCTTCCTATCCTCCTCTTCCTATCCTCCTCTTCCCTATCCTCCTCTTCCTATCCTCCTCTCCCTCCTATCCTCCTCTTCCTATCCCCCTCTCCCCTATCATCCTCTTCCCTATCCCTCCTCTTCCTATCCTCCTCTTCCTAACCTCCTCTCCCATATCCTCCTCTTCCTATCCTCCTCAACCCTATCCTCCTCACCCCCTATCCTCCTCTTCTCTATCCTCCTCACACCTATCCTCTTCTTCTCTATCCTCCTCACCCCTATCCTCCTTTCCCTATCCTAATTTTCCTATCATCCTCACCCCATCCTCCTCTTCCTATCCTCCTCTTCCTATCCTCCTCTTCCTATCTTCCTCACCCTATCCTATCCTCCTTCTTCCTATCCTCCTCTTCCTATCTCCCTCACCACCTATCCTCCTCTTCCTATCCTCCTCTTCCTATCCTCCTCTCCTATCCTCCTCTCCCTATCATCCTCTTCCTATCCTCCTCTTCCTATCCTCCTCACCCCTATCCTCCTCTTCCTATCCTCCTCACCCCTATCTTCCTCTCCCCATCCTCATTTTCCCTATCCTCCTTTCTCTCCCCCTCCTTCCCTCTCACCTATCTGCCTCTCTCATCTGCCTCTCTTCTCTCCCATCCTTCCCTCTCTCTCCATCTGCCTCTCATCTCTCCTCCTTCCCTCTCTCTCCTCTCCCTCTCATCTCTCACCCTCCTCCTCTCCTCTCCTCATCTCCCTCCTCCTCTCTCTATCTCCTCCTGCCTCTCTCTCTCTCCACCCCCTCTCTCCTCTCTCTCCATCTGCCTCTCATCTCTCACCGTCCTTCCCTCTCTCTCTCATCTGCCTCTCATCTCTCCCCGTCCTCCCCTCTCTCTCCGTCTGCCTCTCATCTCTCCCCCTCCTTCCTCTCTCTCCATCTGCCTCATCTCTCACCCTCCTTCCCTCTCTCTCCATCTGCCTCTCATCTCTCCCCCTCCTTCCCTCTCTCTCCATCTGCCTCATCTCTCACCCTCCTTCCCTCTCTCCCATCTGCCTCTCATCTCTCCCCCTCCTTCCTCTCTCTCTCCATCTGCCTCATCTCTCACCCTCCTTCCCTCTCTCGCCATCTGCCTCTCATCTCTCACTTTCCTTCCCTCTCTCTCCATCTGCCTCTCATCTCTCACCCTCCTCCCCTCTCTCTCTCCTCTCTCATCTCTCTCATCTCTCACCTCCTTCCCCCTCTCTCCATCTGCCGCTCATCTCTCACCACTCTCCCTCACTCTTCCTCCTGTGCTAGTCCTTCTCACCTTCTTATCTCTTTCTCTTTCTCACTCTTTCTCTCTCCCCCACTGAACAACTGCAGCCTGTTTTAACACTCACAAGCTGGAGATATGGAGGCATCACGCACGCACGCACGCACGCACGCACGTACACACATTGGTCGAATAACCTGTCAATCTAAGCACCATCCTCTCTGGTTGGATATTTGGAGCTGTAAAACCGGCAGCATCTCTCGCGCACCTGCAGTTACCGGCCTCTGTCCGTTCCAAGAGCTGAGTGCCGCGCGCTGCGCTGCGACAGAAGGAGTGGCACAGCGTGTGTGTGATCGTGATTCGTGAACGTGTGTGTGATAGAGAGAGGAGAGAGAGAGAGAGAGGAGGAGAGAGAAGAGAGAGAGAGAGAGAGAGAGAGGGACGACTGTGTGTTCAATAGATAGAGTCAGAGAGAGAGAGAGCGCGAGAGAGAAAGAGAGAGAGAGAGAAATGTGTGAGTGAATCTAGCGCATATTGCTGGAATCACCGAGTATCACACACCTCTGGACATCTCTGGACTCTCCGCGGTCAAACCGTCAATGTAGCTGTGTGTGTGAACTTTAATTAAACTATTCGAACACCCCATCGATACGGACTGGGACACAAAGCTCGGGAAGCTCCGTGTGTTGGAAGGCGCTGCGCGCTGCAGACATGGGTACTGTTCTGTCTCTGTCGCCGAGGTCAAGGAAGGCAGCGGGCGGTGTGTGTGTGGACGAGAAACCGGACCTTGCGACCGGCGGGAAACAACAGAGAAGAGCCTAAAGAAGCGCCACTCGGTGCTGCTCCATGCTCTGACGTGGAAGAGGCTGGTCGCCGCATCGGCCAAGAAGAAGAATGCCAAAAAGGTGAATCCCAAACCCGACGCCAGCCAGGCCAAATCCGATCCCTTGGTGGACCAGCTCAACACCGACAACATCAAGAAATCACAACCGTCCAACGGAATACTCGACCGAAAACCGACAGGGCCCAAACCCGGGCCAATTCCTGTGCCTGTTCCTACAGTACCGGACCAGACCCGGCGGCAGACCCAGAATGGACGCTTATTCATCTCCCCTCGGAGGGTGGTGGTGCAGGTGGGTAACGTGTGTGTGTGTGTGTGTGTGTGTGTGTGTGTGTGTGTGTGTGTCTAACTGTTTGTGTTGTTCGTCCTCTAGGCTTCCACCGGCGAGCTCCTGAGGTGTCTCTCTGACTTTCTCTGCCGCCGCTGCTTCAAGCTCAAAGAGCTCACGGCCAATGAGGTCATCCTGTGGTTCCGTAACGTGGACCGGGCTCTGTTAGTGCAGGGCTGGGCAGGACCAGGGCTTCATCACCCCTAACCGGCACCTGGTCTTCGTCTACTTGCTCTGCCGAGGGCCGTGGAGGAAGACACGGTGTCTGAATACGAGCTGCAGGCGACCTTCCTCACCTGCCTGTACCTGGCCTACTCCTACATGGGCAACGAGATCTCCTACCCGCTCAAGCCGTTCCTGGTGGAGTCCAGCCGGGAGGCCTTCTGGGAGCGGGCCCTTGGTCTCATTGACCGGATGAGCGGGCCAATGCTGAGGATAAACGCAGACCCGCACTATTTTACCGAGGTGTTCCAGGACCTGAAGAACGAGGGAGGGTCAAGGGAGAAGGAGAAGGAGAATGGGAAGGAGAAGAAGGAGAAGGAGAAGGAGAAAGACGGGAAACGGATAAGCGAGTTGGATCGTTAAGAACTGGATGAGGGGAGGAGAGAGGGAGGGGGAGGGGGATTTGGTTTAGGATACGGTCGCGGACACCAGCCACACACCCGCCGGTTGTTTGTTGAGCGGGGATTGAATGTATACGCTTGGTGGTGAACCGGACTAACACACGACGGGGATTTGATCGGGAACCTGAGTCTGGAATCAGGAGGAATCAGTCACACGCCTAGCTTCACCTCGCCCCGTTACCGAACTGTCGTGTCATGTGTTCAGTCAGCAAAGCTCGGGGAATCTAACGGACACTACACGGGACTTTGGGCGGAAAGAGATAGCTATAGTTAACTTTACTGCATGCTGTATAAAAAGTATTCTGATTGTATCGTTATTGTGGCTTTTGAGAAATGGATAGGCTATTATACGGTGGACTAAAGTGATAGCTTATAGCGCGTCAGTGTTTTGGGGAAAATGTATATATTCGTTTCATAAGAGGGGAACGACACCGTGCTCTCCAAGGGACTGGACTCAGTGGCGCGAGAGACGCAGCCTGCCCCCACCCCTCTGAACGTTGAATGTACTATTTTACCACTTCAAACCAACGGGATTCTTTACCGTTAACATGTGGCAACTGTTACTATGGTATTATAAAACGTTCTGTTTTATATATTGTACATTCAAAACAAGTATAAATAAATCGTTACAAACGGTCCCCGTGCCTCCCAGCAATGTTAATTGAATTGCCTTGTGATTAATGTGATCAAGAACGCTGAAAGTTAGCCCTGTATGTAATAATCAGAGGTGTACACTTTATGGACAGCTTTAGTTTTACTAGACCCAGAGCAACACCATCTCTATGACTGATTATAAGCCTACGACTCTGGAAACCCCAAAAGGCTAGCCAATAATAGTCTTCTACGGTGAAGCAACATGCAACAGCTGGGCTGGTACTGATGTCCGTGGGCACATAATGTCCCCAGCTGTGTTAAGGTCCTGGTCAACGAGGCTATAGGTCAAAAACGAGTCAATCAAAGTTCAGATGAGATAGACCATCAAGCCATTCAGGTCAACACTACTGCGTCCATACTCAGATTTAGAACCTCTATAGACATATTGCTCAATTGACAAAATCAAGGTTATTGGTGGGCTTTTTATAGAAAGAAAAACTGGAGTAGTGATCTCAGCGGCAGGCGGCCCTTGGATAAATGCAAGGCCTTCTTACTGTCGCTGTCCATGGTTCTGAAATCGAGTGGTGCTGAAACCTCGCTACATGGGAGTGTGATAATGTAGCCTACTGGAGTTTAACAGTGATCTCATCTTCACCCTTGTCATCTTTTTTATCATCGTCATAATCTCCATTATCATCAACACCACCTCCTTCTTCTCCTCCTCATCACTATCTCCATCTGTGCGTGTGTGTTGCCATTCTATGATGACTCATCAGCTCGAGCGCAAAGCTAAACATTTGTGAATAAAGGAAGACGGAACACGTGGTGCAGTTTTCCGAGCAGGTGATTGGATGAGTTTTGCTGCAGTCTGATAGAAGTGGCGCTGTGAAGAAGGAGAAGAGAGGAGGGAGATACTGCGGAGTCGCGAGCCGGGGGAAGGTGGAATTCAACATTTTCTCTCCCAGCCGCTGCTGCATTCCCGTTCCGTCTCCAAGGCAACAACCGAGACAGCAATGGGGATAAGAAAGACAGACAGAGAGCAGGAGAGGAGAGAAGAGAAGAGAGAGCGACAGAGAGAGACTTTACACCAGCTCACATGGCCATGAAGCAAAACGATAGAAAATACAAAACTCGTGTTCTCTAAACCTCCTCAAACTCATATCATCTGTTTCCTGATCAGGCTACAACAAATATGTTTTAAAATAATGCTAATGGTTTGGATTTATTAGCCTATACATAGGCTACTCCTCATCTCCCAAAGAGACACGCTTCTTCATTTGGCCTATTTTATTCCCAGTCATTTTGTTGGGCGGCTGGGATAGGCCTTTTTTAATCTCCAAAGGTGCAAAAAATAATCAGTTTCTTTGACGTGATGCAGGCTACTGTTTGTGTCGATTAAGGGGGAAAACCGGTTATGCAACTTCACACCAGCAGCAACAGCTTACGGACACGGGTTACCATGGAGACGCCGCGGAGGCAGCAGGTTGCAGAGAGAAGGAAAGAGAGAGGAGAGAATCAATATTAAATTATTAGCCTACCACAGAGGTGACTTATGGCAAAGATGAACACATCTCCTCTGCTCATAATGTAGGCTTATATATATATACACACACACACACACACACACACACACACACACACACACACACACACACACACACACACACACACACACACACACACACACACACACACACACACACACACATAAGGTATAATACTTGTATTGTTACAATGTCTTACAATGTATAACAGATGCCTCCTTACAATAACAGAGCATAGGGCTAAAAGAGAAAGAGTAATTATCCAGTGTTTCTAGATTTCTATGAAATATGACCTAGAATTAATGACAATATGAGTGAAATAGCTTTCCTTCCTAAAAAATGGTAATTAAGTATGCTAAAAATCCGTTTTTCTGTGTAGGAATGGTGTGGGTTTACCCCAACAGCAGGACGGTGTGGACATACACCGGCCATTAAAAATATTCACGCAAGTAGACCACTGATTGGCCAGCTCATCCTCCACATCATCCTCTATGTGTAAATAGCAAGCACTTTTTAAACCAGTCTGTTTGAGATACATGTTTGAGGTGGGATTTTTAAAGTGTTTTTTCCCCCTCCAATTTATGCTTTGGCCACAAATACGAGTATAGGATGAGTCAACAACATTATTTGGGTTTGAGTTAACAGAATGTGAAAAAAAAGCAGGTGTTCTTCTGAGAAGAGGTCAGAGGCCTTATTCACAAACTATCTCAGAGTAGAAGTGCTGATCCAGGATCAGTGGATTCAATATGATCTAATAAGGCAAACACTCATCCTAGATCAGCACTCCTTCTTAAAGGTCCAATGCAGCTGTTTTAATCTCAATATCAAATCATATCTGGGTAAAAATGAAGTACCTTCCTGTGATTGTTCTCAATTAAAATGGCCAAAAATAAACTAAAATAGTTTCTTAGCAAAGAGCAGTTTTTCAAGCTATGGGATTGGTCTGAGTGGTGGGGGGGACTGAAAACTAGCTGTTATTGGCAGAAAGGTTTAGAACTCTCTTTCTTATTGGTCTATTAACTAAATCACCGCCTGGGTCACCAGGCTGGCTGAAACTCCATCCCACCACAACGGGCTGCGATTTCAGGAGGTCTTTTCAAACAGCTCTTACACTAAAAGGGAATTATCAAAATGTTCACAATTTCACAGTATTATTCCAACCTCCTAGTGTGGAAATATATATAAAAACACACAGGAAATCACGTTTTTGACTGCACTGTGCCTGTGAGCAGCTTTATAAATATGGGCCCCAGACTCATAGAAAACACATACTGTATGTAGCATAGCGATGGGCCTTCACAGAGTTTGGAAAACTTTGTTTCATTCATGCCTACTGTCATTATAAAGGCTGCCATGTTGGCAACAAAGGTTCCACTTCTGGTAAGAATTTGAATATTTGTCATGGAATGCTAAGTGCTCTGTATCTATGAGCTGATGCCTCCACCTAGTGGTCCTAAAAGGAGTCACAGTGTGTGTGTGTGTGACATTAACTAACATAACTATTTAACTACTCCCTCAACACTTTAAACCTTCAGTCCTTCACCCTCTATAGCAGTTAGTCCCATTTCACTGGCAAATGCATCATTTGCATGACCTGACCTGATAACATCTGGGCACACACACACACACACACACAGCACACAGTGTTTGTTATCATTTTGAGTGAAGTTGTTTTATGTTGTTTGACTGTTTCAGCGTTGTGTGAGTGTTGTCCTGACACACCACACCACACACACACACACACACACACACACACACACAGTGTTGTTATCATTTTGAGTGAAGTTGTTTTATGTTGTTTGAGCGTTGTGTGAGTGTTGTCCTGACACACACACCAAACACACACACACAAACATACACACACACACACAGTGTTGTTATCATTTTGAGTGAAGTTGTTTTATGACATTTGAGTGTTTCAGCATTGTGTGAGTGTTTGTTTCAGCGTTGTGTGAGTGTTGTCCTGCTCCCCTGTAAGGTCAGGCTGTTTGAATAGTGAGCAGAGGTGGAAATTACTTGTGCCACCCTTACCAAGCAACCACATGTTAGCCTGGAACTCTAATCTTCCTAAAGAGCAAATGTGAAAAACAGACTCCTGCCACCCAACTCAACAGACGACGGTGTGTGTGTGAGAGATGAAAGAGAGAGAGAGCGAGAGACCGAGACAAAGAGAGTGAGACAGAGAAACAGAGACAGAGAGAGATACAGAGAGAGAGACAGAGACAGACAAAGAGAAGAACAGAGACAGAGAGACAGACCAAGAGAGTGAGACAGAGAGACAGAGACAGAGAGACAGAGACCAAGAGAGAGAGACAGAGAGAGAGTGAGAGAGAGGTAGGCCTAAAGCCTCATGGTTTCTCTTATCTCCTTTCTATCTCATTTAAGGGCCAATCAGAAACATGGAACACAATCTATTTGACAATCAGGAACTCCCAGGGTGTTTGCATGTTTAATTTGTGACACATTTGACTGTCTGTTAAAAGCACACACCCCTCAGGCAGCAATAACACCTACCAATGTGCACGCACACACCACCCCAGGCAGCAAGTCACCACGCAAGCTCCACCAAGACCCTCTTGACTGTGTGTGTGTGTGTGTGTGTGTGTGTGTGTCATTATAGGCCTATTATTCATCTTAATTTAAATACATTTATTAGACTTTATTAAACGCAGTTCGTTGTCAGACATTTGGTCCGGTTGGGGAGCTCTCCGCTGTGTCCGCCAGGGCCCCGTAATGTTTAACCGATTCCTCCATCAGACTACCCTACGATTACCGTGCCATTTCAACCATACTGTTTGGAAGGGACTTGGATCTCCGTGGTAGCATACGTCCCCGGTCCTATTCTCTCTGCCCACGAGAGAAAATTCAATGTCAATATTTACTAAATAATGAACAGGCACGAAACGGCCATTAGAACTCCGCTTCCATGCAGATAGTGCCCACTGCTCAACACAAAGAAAAAAGTAGAAACGTAATTCAGAGTTTTTCTTTGTATGTCTATGCGACAGCTATACAGGCCTCTATGCCTGCGTTGGTAGCCTATCTGCTCAAAACTGGGCTCTGATCCAATTACTTGTCCCTACGGGAATATTGTAGAGCCGGCTAATCTCTAATGAGTGGTCGATGGATTTATATGTTTATAGCGCCTTTTCAAATTATATTCACATTTATTTGAACTTTATCCCTTTTCCCGTCTGCTTTGTTTTCGCAGTTTTCCTGCACCTGCTTAACGCGAGCCGAACGAACAAAAACGTCATCTTCATCATGTATTGTGCGCGTGGCTCAGCGTGAGGCAGGTGCAGATCTCTCTCCATTTGGAATGGTGCTCACCTTCTCGAGAGGGAAACATTTAGGCAAGACACAGACAGAATAGACTCCATGGGAAAGTCC
>NW_023494304.1:0-43723 GCF_013265735.2 Oncorhynchus mykiss
ATAATATAATAGAGACAGTAGATCGAGCTGGTCTGTCATAATTTAATAGGGACAGCAGATCTAGCTGGTCTGTCATAATATAATAGAGATAGTAGATCTAGCGGGTCTGTCATAATATAATAGAGACAGTAGATCTAGCTGGTCTGTCATAATATAATAGAGATAATAGATCTAGCTGATTTGTCACAATATAATAGAGACAGTAGATCTAGGTGATCTGTCATAACATAATAGAGACAGTAGATCTAGCTGGTCTGTCACAATATAACAGTGTCATTAGATCAGACGGGTCTGTCATAACATAATAGAGACAGTAGATCTAGCTGGACTGTCATAATATGATAGAGACAGTAGATCTAGCTGGTCTGTCATAATATAATAGAAACAGTAGATTTATCTGGTCTGTCATAATATAATAGAGACAGTAGATCTAGCTGGTCTGTCATAATATAATAGAGGCAGTAGATCTAGCGTGTCTGTCATAATATAATAGTGACAGTAGTTCTAGCTGGTCTGTCGTAATATAATAGAGACAGTAGATCTAGCTGGTCTGTCATAATATAATAGAGACAATAGATTTAGCTGGTCTGTCATAATATAATAGAGAGAATAGATCTAGCTGGTCTGTCATAACATAATAGACAGTAGATCTAGCTGGTCTGTAATAAAATAATAGAGATTAGATCTAGCTGGTCTGTCATAATATAATAGAGGCAGTAGATCTAGCGTGACTGTCATAATATAATAGAGACAGCAGATCTAGCTGGTCTGTCATAATATAATAGAGACAGTAGATTTAGCTGGTCTGTCATAATATAATAGAGACAGTAGATCTAGCTGGTCTGTCATAATATAATAGAGACAGTAGATCTAGCTGGTCTGTCATAATATAATAGAGACAGTAGATTTAGCTGGTCTGTCATAATATAATAGAGACAGTAGATCTAGCTGGTCTGTCATAATATAATAGAGACAGTAGATCTAGCTGGTCTGTCATAATATAATAGAGACAGTAGATTTAGCTGGTCTGTCATAATATAATAGAGACAGTAGATTTAGCTGGTCTGTCATAATTTAATAGAGACAGTAGATTTAGCTGGTCTGTCATAATATAATAGAGACAGTAGATTTAGCTGGTTTGTCATAATATAATAGAGACAGTAGATTTAGCTGGTCTGTCATAATATAATAGAGACAGTAGAGACAGTTAATCTAGCTGTTCTGTCATATTATAATAGAGACAGTAGATCTAGCTGGTCTGTCATAATATAATAGAGACAGTAGATCGAGCTGGTCTGTCATAATTTAATAGGGACAGCAGATCTAGCTGGTCTTTCATAATATAATAGAGATAGTAGATCTAGCGGGTCTGTCATAATATAACAGTGTCATTAGATCAGGCGGGTCTGTCATAACATAATAGAGACAGTAGATCTAGCTGGTGTGTCATAATATAATAGAGGCAGTAGATCTAGCATGTCTGTCATAATATAATAGAGACAGTAGATCTAGCTGGTCTGTCATAATATAATAGAAACAGTAGATTTAGCTGGTCTGTCATAATATAATAGAGACAGTAGATCTAGCTGGTCTGTCATAATATAATAGAGATAGTAGATCTAGCGGGTCTGTCATAATATAACAGTGTCATTAGATCAGGCGGGTCTGTCATAACATAATAGAGACAGTAGATCTAGCTGGTGTGTCATAATATAATAGAGGCAGTAGATCTAGCATGTCTGTCATAATATAATAGAGACAGTAGATCTAGCTGGTCTGTCATAATATAATAGAAACAGTAGATTTAGCTGGTCTGTCATAATATAATAGAGACAGTAGAGACAGTTAATCTAGCTGGTCTGTCATATTATAATAGAGACAGTAGATCTAGCTGGTCTGTCATAAATATAATAGAGAATGTAGATCTAGCTGGTCTGTCATAATATAATAGAGACAGTAGATCGAGCTGGTCTGTCATAATTTAATAGGGACAGTAGATCTAGCTGGTCTGTAATAATGTAATAGAGAGAATAGATCTAGCTGATCTGTCATAATTTAATAGGGACAGTAGATCTAGCTGGTCTGTAATAATATAATAGAGAGAATAGATCTAGCTGGTCTGTCATAATATAATAGAAACAGTAGATTTAGCTGGTCTGTCATAATATAATAGAGACAGTAGAGACAGTTAATCTAGCTGGTCTGTCATATTATAATAGAGACAGTACATCTAGCTGGTCTGTCATAATATAATAGAGAATGTAGATCTAGCTGGTCTGTCATAATATAATAGAGACAGTAGATCGAGCTGGTCTGTCATAATTTAATAGGGACAGTAGATCTAGCTGGTCTGTAATAATATAATAGAGAGAATAGATCTAGCTGATCTGTCATAATTTAATAGGGACAGTAGATCTAGCTGGTCTGTAATAATATAATAGAGAGAATAGATCTAGCTGGTCTGTCATAATATAATAGAGACAGTAGATCTAGCTGGTCTGTCACAATATAACAGTGTCATTATATCAGGCGGGTCTGTCATAACATAATAGAGACAGTAGATCTAGCAGGTCTGTCACAATATAACAGTGTCATTAGATCAGGCGGGTCTGTCATAACATAATAGAGACAGTAGATCTAGCTGGTGTGTCATAATATAATAGAGGCAGTAGATCTAGCGTGTCTGTCATAATATAATAGAGACAGTAGATCTAGCTGGTCTGTCATAATTTAATAGAGACAGTAGATTTTAGCTGGTCTGTCATAATAAATAGAGACAGTAGATTTAGCTGGTTTGTCATAATATAATAGAGACAGTAGATTTAGCTGGTCTGTCATAATATAATAGAGACAGTAGAGACAGGTTAATCTAGCTGTTCTGTCATATTATAATAGAGACAGTAGATCTAGCTGGTCTGTCATAATATAATAGAGACAGTAGATCAAGCTGGTCTGTCATAATTTAATAGGGACAGCAGATCTAGCTGGTCTGTCATAACATAATAGACAGTAGATCTAGCTGGTCTGTAATAAAATAATAGAGATTAGATCTAGCTGGTCTGTCATAATATAATAGAGGCAGTAGATCTAGCGTGTCTGTCATAATATAATAGAGACAGCAGATCTAGCTGGTCTGTCATAATATAATAGAGACAGTAGATTTAGCTGGTCTGTCATAATATAATAGAGACAGTAGATCTAGCTGGTCTGTCATAATATAATAGAGACAGTAGATCTAGCTGGTCTGTCAAAATATAATAGAGACAGTAGATTTAGCTGGTCTGTCATAATATAATAGAGACAGTAGATCTAGCTGGTCTGTCATAATATAATAGAGACAGTAGATTTAGCTGGTCTGTCATAATATAATAGAGACAGTAGATCTAGCTGGTCTGTCATAATATAATAGAGACAGTAGATCTAGCTGGTCTGTCATAATATAATAGAGACAGTAGATTTAGCTGGTCTGTCATAATATAATAGAAACAGTAGATTTAGCTGGTCTGTCATAATATAATAGAGACAGTAGATCTAGCTGGTCTGTCATAATATAATAGAGATAGTAGATCTAGCGGGTCTGTCATAATATAACAGTGTCATTAGATCAGGCGGGTCTGTCATAACATAATAGAGACAGTAGATCTAGCTGGTGTGTCATAATATAATAGAGGCAGTAGATCTAGCATGTCTGTCATAATATAATAGAGACAGTAGATCTAGCTGGTCTGTCATAATATAATAGAAACAGTAGATTTAGCTGGTCTGTCATAATATAATAGAGACAGTAGAGACAGTTAATCTAGCTGGTCTGTCATATTATAATAGAGACAGTAGATCTAGCTGGTCTGTCATAATATAATAGAGAATGTAGATCTAGCTGGTCTGTCATAATATAATAGAGACAGTAGATCGAGCTGGTCTGTCATAATTTAATAGGGACAGTAGATCTAGCTGGTCTGTAATAATGTAATAGAGAGAATAGATCTAGCTGATCTGTCATAATTTAATAGGGACAGTAGATCTAGCTGGTCTGTAATAATATAATAGAGAGAATAGATCTAGCTGGTCTGTCATAATATAATAGAAACAGTAGATTTAGCTGGTCTGTCATAATATAATAGAGACAGTAGAGACAGTTAATCTAGCTGGTCTGTCATATTATAATAGAGACAGTACATCTAGCTGGTCTGTCATAATATAATAGAGAATGTAGATCTAGCTGGTCTGTCATAATATAATAGAGACAGTAGATCGAGCTGGTCTGTCATAATTTAATAGGGACAGTAGATCTAGCTGGTCTGTAATAATATAATAGAGAGAATAGATCTAGCTGATCTGTCATAATTTAATAGGGACAGTAGATCTAGCTGGTCTGTAATAATATAATAGAGAGAATAGATCTAGCTGGTCTGTCATAATATAATAGAGACAGTAGATCTAGCTGGTCTGTCACAATATAACAGTGTCATTATATCAGGCGGGTCTGTCATAACATAATAGAGACAGTAGATCTAGCAGGTCTGTCACAATATAACAGTGTCATTAGATCAGGCGGGTCTGTCATAACATAATAGAGACAGTAGATCTAGCTGGTCTGTCATAATTTAATAGAGACAGTAGATTTAGCTGGTCTGTCATAATAAAATAGAGACAGTAGATTTAGCTGGTTTGTCATAATATAATAGAAACAGTAGATTTAGCTGGTCTGTCATAATATAATAGAGACAGTAGAGACGGTTAATCTAGCTGTTCTGTCATATTATAATAGAGACAGTAGATCTAGCTGGTCTGTCATAATATAATAGAGACAGTAGATCAAGCTGGTCTGTCATAATTTAATAGGGACAGCAGATCTAGCTGGTCTGTCATAACATAATAGACAGTAGATCTAGCTGGTCTGTAATAAAATAATAGAGATTAGATCTAGCTGGTCTGTCATAATATAATAGAGGCAGTAGATCTAGCGTGTCTGTCATAATATAATAGAGACAGCAGATCTAGCTGGTCTGTCATAATATAATAGAGACAGTAGATTTAGCTGGTCTGTCATAATATAATAGAGACAGTAGATCTAGCTGGTCTGTCATAATATAATAGAGACAGTAGATCTAGCTGGTCTGTCATAATATAATAGAGACAGTAGATTTAGCTGGTCTGTCATAATATAATAGAGACAGTAGATCTAGCTGGTCTGTCATAATATAATAGAGACAGTAGATTTAGCTGGTCTGTCTTAATATAATAGAGACAGTAGATCTAGCTGGTCTGTCATAATATAATAGAGACAGTAGATCTAGCTGGTCTGTCATAATATAATAGAGACAGTAGATTTAGCTGGTCTGTCATAATATAATAGAGACAGTAGATTTAGCTGGTCTGTCATAATTTAATAGAGACAGTAGATTTAGCTGGTCTGTCATAATATAATAGAGACAGTAGATCTAGCTGGTCTGTCATAATATAATAGAGACAGTATATTTAGCTGGTCTGTCATAATATAATAGAGACAGTAGAGACAGTTAATCTAGCTGTTCTGTCATATTATAATAGAGACAGTAGATCTAGCTGGTCTGTCATAATATAATAGAGACAGTAGATCGAGCTGGTCTGTCATAATTTAATAGGGACAGCAGATCTAGCTGGTCTTTCATAATATAATAGAGATAGTAGATCTAGCGGGTCTGTCATAATATAACAGTGTCATTAGATCAGGCGGGTCTGTCATAACATAATAGAGACAGTAGATCTAGCTGGTGTGTCATAATATAATAGAGGCAGTAGATCTAGCATGTCTGTCATAATATAATAGAGACAGTAGATCTAGCTGGTCTGTCATAATATAATAGAAACAGTAGATTTAGCTGGTCTGTCATAATATAATAGAGACAGTAGATCTAGCTGGTCTGTCATAATATAATAGAGATAGTAGATCTAGCGGGTCTGTCATAATATAACAGTGTCATTAGATCAGGCGGGTCTGTCATAACATAATAGAGACAGTAGATCTAGCTGGTGTGTCATAATATAATAGAGGCAGTAGATCTAGCATGTCTGTCATAATATAATAGAGACAGTAGATCTAGCTGGTCTGTCATAATATAATAGAAACAGTAGATTTAGCTGGTCTGTCATAATATAATAGAGACAGTAGAGACAGTTAATCTAGCTGGTCTGTCATATTATAATAGAGACAGTAGATCTAGCTGGTCTGTCATAATATAATAGAGAATGTAGATCTAGCTGGTCTGTCATAATATAATAGAGACAGTAGATCGAGCTGGTCTGTCATAATTTAATAGGGACAGTAGATCTAGCTGGTCTGTAATAATGTAATAGAGAGAATAGATCTAGCTGATCTGTCATAATTTAATAGGGACAGTAGATCTAGCTGGTCTGTAATAATATAATAGAGAGAATAGATCTAGCTGGTCTGTCATAATATAATAGAAACAGTAGATTTAGCTGGTCTGTCATAATATAATAGAGACAGTAGAGACAGTTAATCTAGCTGGTCTGTCATATTATAATAGAGACAGTACATCTAGCTGGTCTGTCATAATATAATAGAGAATGTAGATCTAGCTGGTCTGTCATAATATAATAGAGACAGTAGATCGAGCTGGTCTGTCATAATTTAATAGGGACAGTAGATCTAGCTGGTCTGTAATAATATAATAGAGAGAATAGATCTAGCTGGTCTGTAATAATATAATAGAGAGAATAGATCTAGCTGGTCTGTCATAATATAATAGAGACAGTAGATTTAGCTGGTCTGTCATAATATAATAGAGACAGTAGATTTAGCTGGTCTGTCATAATTTAATAGAGACAGTAGATTTAGCTGGTCTGTCATAATATAATAGAGACAGTAGATTTAGCTGGTTTGTCATAATATAATAGAGACAGTAGATTTAGCTGGTCTGTCATAATATAATAGAGACAGTAGAGACAGTTAATCTAGCTGTTCTGTCATATTATAATAGAGACAGTAGATCTAGCTGGTCTGTCATAATATAATAGAGACAGTAGATCGAGCTGGTCTGTCATAATTTAATAGGGACAGTAGATCTAGCTGGTCTGTAATAATATAATAGAGAGAATAGATCTAGCTGATCTGTCATAATTTAATAGGGACAGTAGATCTAGCTGGTCTGTAATAATATAATAGAGAGAATAGATCTAGCTGGTCTGTCATAATATAATAGAGACAGTAGATCTAGCTGGTCTGTCACAATATAACAGTGTCATTATATCAGGCGGGTCTGTCATAACATAATAGAGACAGTAGATCTAGCAGGTCTGTCACAATATAACAGTGTCATTAGATCAGGCGGGTCTGTCATAACATAATAGAGACAGTAGATCTAGCTGGTGTGTCATAATATAATAGAGGCAGTAGATCTAGCGTGTCTGTCATAATATAATAGAGACAGTAGATCTAGCTGGTCTGTCATAATTTAATAGAGACAGTAGATTTAGCTGGTCTGTCATAATAAAATAGAGACAGTAGATTTAGCTGGTTTGTCATAATATAATAGAGACAGTAGATTTAGCTGGTCTGTCATAATATAATAGAGACAGTAGAGACGGTTAATCTAGCTCTTCTGTCATATTATAATAGAGACAGTAGATCTAGCTGGTCTGTCATAATATAATAGAGACAGTAGATCAAGCTGGTCTGTCATAATTTAATAGGGACAGCAGATCTAGCTGGTCTGTCATAATATAATAGAGATAGTAGATCTAGCGGGTCTGTCATAATATAACAGTGTCATTAGATCAGGCGGGTCTGTCATAACATAATAGAGACAGTAGATCTAGCTGGTGTGTCATAATATAATAGAGGCAGTAGATCTAGCATGTCTGTCATAATATAATAGAGACAGTAGATCTAGCTGGTCTGTCATAATATAATAGAAACAGTAGATTTAGCTGGTCTGTCATAATATAATAGAGACAGTAGATCTAGCTGGTCTGTCATAATGTAATAGAGATAGTAGATCTAGCGGGTCTGTCATAATATAACAGTGTCATTAGATCAGGCGGGTCTGTAATAACATAATAGAGACAGTAGATCTAGCTGGTGTGTCATAATATAATAGAGGCAGTAGATCTAGCATGTCTGTCATAATATAATAGAGACAGTAGATCTAGCTGGTCTGTCATAATATAATAGAAACAGTAGATTTAGCTGGTCTGTCATAATATAATAGAGACAGTAGATCTAGCTGGTCTGTCATAATATAATAGAGGCAGTAGATCTAGCGTGTCTGTCATAATATAATAGAGACAGTAGATCTAGCTGGTCTGTCATAATATAATAGAGACAGTAGATTTAGCTGGTCTGTCATAATATAATAGAGACAGTAGATTTAGCTGGTCTGTCATAATATAATAGAGAGAATAGATATAGCTGGTCTGTCATAACATAATAGACAGTAGATCTAGCTGGTCTGTAATAAATAATAGAGATTAGATCTAGCTGGTCTGTCATAATATAATAGAGGCAGTAGATCTAGCGTGTCTGTCATAATATAATAGAGACAGCAGATCTAGCTGGTCTGTCATAATATAATAGAGACAGTAGATTTAGCTGGTCTGTCATAATATAATAGAGACAGTAGATCTAGCTGGTCTGTCATAATATAATAGAGACAGTAGATCTAGCTGGTCTGTCAAAATATAATAGAGACAGTAGATTTAGCTGGTCTGTCATAATATAATAGAGACAGTAGATCTAGCTGGTCTGTCATAATATAATAGAGACAGTAGATCTAGCTGGTCTGTCATAATATAATAGAGACAGTAGATTTAGCTGGTCTGTCATAATATAATAGAGACAGTAGATTTAGCTGGTCTGTCATAATATAATAGAGGCTGTAGATCTAGCGTGTCTGTCAGCGCCGTGTGTATAGGTGGCAAGGAAGTCAGGCCCAGGAGAGTCGAAATAGAGTGTAAATGGAGTCTTTTAATAACATTCCACAGAACATGCTCCATAACACTAAATAGTACAGACATGAAAAAACATGGGTACGAGGACCCGTCGCGCACCAATACAACAAATAAACAACTCTGACAATAAAACAATCTCTGACAAAGACATGAGGGGAAACAGAGCGTTAAATACACAACAGTTAATGAATGGGATTGAAAACAGGTGTGTGGGAAGACAAGACAAAAGACAAAATAATATAATAGAGACAGTAGATCTAGCTGGTCTGTCATAATATAATAGTGAAATTAGATCAGGCGGGTCTGTCATAATATAATAGAGACAGTAGATCTAGCTGATCTGTCATAATATAAAAGAGAACGTAGATCTAGGTGATCTGTCATAATATAATAGAGACATTAGATCTAGCTGGTCTGTCATAATATAATAGAGACAGTAGATCTAGCTGGTCTGTCATAATATAATAGAGGCAGTAGATCTAGCGTGTCTGTCATAATATAATAGAGACAGTAGATCTAGCTGGTCTGTCATAATATAATAGAGACAGTAGATTTAGCTGGTCTGTCATAATATAATAGAGACAGTAGAGACGGTTAATCTAGCTCTTCTGTCATATTATAATAGAGACAGTAGATCTAGCTGGTCTGTCATAATATAATAGAGACAGTAGATCAAGCTGGTCTGTCATAATTTAATAGGGACAGCAGATCTAGCTGGTCTGTCATAATATAATAGAGATAGTAGATCTAGCGGGTCTGTCATAATATAACAGTGTCATTAGATCAGGCGGGTCTGTCATAACATAATAGAGACAGTAGATCTAGCTGGTGTGTCATAATATAATAGAGGCAGTAGATCTAGCATGTCTGTCATAATATAATAGAGACAGTAGATCTAGCTGGTCTGTCATAATATAATAGAAACAGTAGATTTAGCTGGTCTGTCATAATATAATAGAGACAGTAGATCTAGCTGGTCTGTCATAATGTAATAGAGATAGTAGATCTAGCGGGTCTGTCATAATATAACAGTGTCATTAGATCAGGCGGGTCTGTAATAATATAATAGAGACAGTAGATCTAGCTGGTCTGTCATAATTTAATAGGGACAGTAGATCTAGCTGGTCTGTAATAATATAATAGAGAGACAGTAGATCTAGCTGGTCTGTCATAATATAATAGAAACAGTAGATTTAGCTGGTCTGTCATAATATAATAGAGACAGTAGAGACAGTTAATCTAGCTGGTCTGTCATATTATAATAGAGACAGTAGATCTAGCTGGTCTGTCATAATATAATAGAGAATGTAGATCTAGCTGGTCTGTCATAATATAATAGAGACAGTAGATCGAGCTGGTCTGTCATAATTTAATAGGGACAGTAGATCTAGCTGGTCTGTAATAATATAATAGAGAGAATAGATCTAGCTGATCTGTCATAATTAATAGGGACAGTAGATCTAGCTGGTCTGTAATAATATAATAGAGAGAATAGATCTAGCTGGTCTGTCATAATATAATAGAGACAGTAGATCTAGCTGGTCTGTCACAATATAACAGTGTCAGCAGATCTAGCTGGTCTGTCATAATATAATAGAGACAGTAGATTTAGCTGGTCTGTCATAATATAATAGAGACAGTAGATCTAGCTGGTCTGTCATAATATAATAGAGACAGTAGATCTAGCTGGTCTGTCAAAATATAATAGAGACAGTAGATTTAGCTGGTCTGTCATAATATAATAGAGACAGTAGATCTAGCTGGTCTGTCATAATATAATAGAGACAGTAGATCTAGCTGGTCTGTCATAATATAATAGAGACAGTAGATTTAGCTGGTCTGTCATAATATAATAGAGACAGTAGATTTAGCTGGTCTGTCATAATATAATAGAGGCTGTAGATCTAGCGTGTCTGTCAGCGCCGTGTGTATAGGTGGCAAGGAAGTCAGGCCCAGGAGAGTCGAAATAGAGTGTAAATGGAGTCTTTTAATAACATTCCACAGAACATGCTCCATAACACTAAATAGTACAGACATGAAAAAACATGGGTACGAGGACCCGTCGCGCACCAATACAACAAATAAACAACTCTGACAATAAAACAATCTCTGACAAAGACATGAGGGGAAACAGAGCGTTAAATACACAACAGTTAATGAATGGGATTGAAAACAGGTGTGTGGGAAGACAAGACAAAAGACAAAATAATATAATAGAGACAGTAGATCTAGCTGGTCTGTCATAATATAATAGTGAAATTAGATCAGGCGGGTCTGTCATAATATAATAGAGACAGTAGATCTAGCTGATCTGTCATAATATAAAAGAGAACGTAGATCTAGGTGATCTGTCATAATATAATAGAGACATTAGATCTAGCTGGTCTGTCATAATATAATAGAGACAGTAGATCTAGCTGGTCTGTCATAATATAATAGAGGCAGTAGATCTAGCGTGTCTGTCATAATATAATAGAGACAGTAGATCTAGCTGGTCTGTCATAATATAATAGAGACAGTAGATTTAGCTGGTCTGTCATAATATAATAGAGACAGTAGAGACGGTTAATCTAGCTCTTCTGTCATATTATAATAGAGACAGTAGATCTAGCTGGTCTGTCATAATATAATAGAGACAGTAGATCAAGCTGGTCTGTCATAATTTAATAGGGACAGCAGATCTAGCTGGTCTGTCATAATATAATAGAGATAGTAGATCTAGCGGGTCTGTCATAATATAACAGTGTCATTAGATCAGGCGGGTCTGTCATAACATAATAGAGACAGTAGATCTAGCTGGTGTGTCATAATATAATAGAGGCAGTAGATCTAGCATGTCTGTCATAATATAATAGAGACAGTAGATCTAGCTGGTCTGTCATAATATAATAGAAACAGTAGATTTAGCTGGTCTGTCATAATATAATAGAGACAGTAGATCTAGCTGGTCTGTCATAATGTAATAGAGATAGTAGATCTAGCGGGTCTGTCATAATATAACAGTGTCATTAGATCAGGCGGGTCTGTAATAACATAATAGAGACAGTAGATCTAGCTGGTGTGTCATAATATAATAGAGGCAGTAGATCTAGCATGTCTGTCATAATATAATAGAGACAGTAGATCTAGCTGGTCTGTCATAATATAATAGAAACAGTAGATTTAGCTGGTCTGTCATAATATAATAGAGACAGTAGATCTAGCTGGTCTGTCATAATATAATAGAGGCAGTAGATCTAGCGTGTCTGTCATAATATAATAGAGACAGTAGATCTAGCTGGTCTGTCATAATATAATAGAGACAGTAGATCTAGCTGGTCTGTCATAATATAATAGAGACAGTAGATCTAGCTGGTCTGTCATAATATAATAGAGAGAATAGATATAGCTGGTCTGTCATAACATAATAGACAGTAGATCTAGCTGGTCTGTAATAAAATAATAGAGATTAGATCTAGCTGGTCTGTCATAATATAATAGAGGCAGTAGATCTAGCGTGTCTGTCATAATATAATAGAGACAGCAGATCTAGCTGGTCTGTCATAATATAATAGAGACAGTAGATTTAGCTGGTCTGTCATAATATAATAGAGACAGTAGATCTAGCTGGTCTGTCATAATATAATAGAGACAGTAGATCTAGCTGGTCTGTCAAAATATAATAGAGACAGTAGATTTAGCTGGTCTGTCATAATATAATAGAGACAGTAGATCTAGCTGGTCTGTCATAATATAATAGAGACAGTAGATCTAGCTGGTCTGTCATAATATAATAGAGACAGTAGATTTAGCTGGTCTGTCATAATATAATAGAGACAGTAGATTTAGCTGGTCTGTCATAATATAATAGAGGCTGTAGATCTAGCGTGTCTGTCAGCGCCGTGTGTATAGGTGGCAAGGAAGTCAGGCCCAGGAGAGTCGAAATAGAGTGTAAATGGAGTCTTTTAATAACATTCCACAGAACATGCTCCATAACACTAAATAGTACAGACATGAAAAAACATGGGTACGAGGACCCGTCGCGCACCAATACAACAAATAAACAACTCTGACAATAAAACAATCTCTGACAAAGACATGAGGGGAAACAGAGCGTTAAATACACAACAGTTAATGAATGGGATTGAAAACAGGTGTGTGGGAAGACAAGACAAAAGACAAAATAATATAATAGAGACAGTAGATCTAGCTGGTCTGTCATAATATAATAGTGAAATTAGATCAGGCGGGTCTGTCATAATATAATAGAGACAGTAGATCTAGCTGATCTGTCATAATATAAAAGAGAACGTAGATCTAGGTGATCTGTCATAATATAATAGAGACATTAGATCTAGCTGGTCTGTCATAATATAATAGAGACAGTAGATCTAGCTGGTCTGTCATAATATAATAGAGGCAGTAGATCTAGCGTGTCTGTCATAATATAATAGAGACAGTAGATCTAGCTGGTCTGTCATAATATAATAGAGACAGTAGATTTAGCTGGTCTGTCATAATATAATAGAGACAGTAGAGACGGTTAATCTAGCTCGTCTGTCATATTATAATAGAGACAGTAGATCTAGCTGGTCTGTCATAATATAATAGAGACAGTAGATCAAGCTGGTCTGTCATAATTTAATAGGGACAGCAGATCTAGCTGGTCTGTCATAATATAATAGAGATAGTAGATCTAGCGGGTCTGTCATAATATAACAGTGTCATTAGATCAGGCGGGTCTGTCATAACATAATAGAGACAGTAGATCTAGCTGGTGTGTCATAATATAATAGAGGCAGTAGATCTAGCATGTCTGTCATAATATAATAGAGACAGTAGATCTAGCTGGTCTGTCATAATATAATAGAAACAGTAGATTTAGCTGGTCTGTCATAATATAATAGAGACAGTAGATCTAGCTGGTCTGTCATAATGTAATAGAGATAGTAGATCTAGCGGGTCTGTCATAATATAACAGTGTCATTAGATCAGGCGGGTCTGTAATAACATAATAGAGACAGTAGATCTAGCTGGTGTGTCATAATATAATAGAGGCAGTAGATCTAGCATGTCTGTCATAATATAATAGAGACAGTAGATCTAGCTGGTCTGTCATAATATAATAGAAACAGTAGATGTAGCTGGTCTGTCATAATATAATAGAGACAGTAGATCTAGCTGGTCTGTCATAATATAATAGAGGCAGTAGATCTAGCGTGTCTGTCATAATATAATAGAGACAGTAGATCTAGCTGGTCTGTCATAATATAATAGAGACAGTAGATTTAGCTGGTCTGTCATAATATAATAGAGACAGTAGATTTAGCTGGTCTGTCATAATATAATAGAGAGAATAGATCTAGCTGGTCTGTCATAACATAATAGACAGTAGATCTAGCTGGTCTGTAATAAAATAATAGAGATTAGATCTAGCTGGTCTGTCATAATATAATAGAGGCAGTAGATCTAGCGTGTCTGTCATAATATAATAGAGACAGCTAGATCTAGCTGGTCTGTCATAATATAATAGAGACAGTAGATTTAGCTGGTCTGTCATAATATAATAGAGACAGTAGATCTAGCTGGTCTGTCATAATATAATAGAGACAGTAGATCTAGCTGGTCTGTCAAAATATAATAGAGACAGTAGATTTAGCTGGTCTGTCATAATATAATAGAGACAGTAGATCTAGCTGGTCTGTCATAATATAATAGAGACAGTAGATCTAGCTGGTCTGTCATAATATAATAGAGACAGTAGATTTAGCTGGTCTGTCATAATATAATAGAGACAGTAGATTTAGCTGGTCTGTCATAATATAATAGAGGCTGTAGATCTAGCGTGTCTGTCAGCGCCGTGTGTATAGGTGGCAAGGAAGTCAGGCCCAGGAGAGTCGAAATAGAGTGTAAATGGAGTCTTTTAATAACATTCCACAGAACATGCTCCATAACACTAAATAGTACAGACATGAAAAAACATGGGTACGAGGACCCGTCGCGCACCAATACAACAAATAAACAACTCTGACAATAAAACAATCTCTGACAAAGACATGAGGGGAAACAGAGCGTTAAATACACAGGACAGTAGATCTAGCTGGTCTGTCATAATTATAATAGAGACAGTAGATCTAGCTGAGTCTGTCATAATTTAATAGGGACAGTAGATCTAGCTGGTCTGTAATAATATTAATAGAGAGAATAGATCTAGCTGGTCTGTCATAATATAATAGAAACAGTAGATTTAGCTGGTCTGTCATAATATAATAGAGACAGTAGAGACAGTTAATCTAGCTGGTCTGTCATATTATAATAGAGGACAGTACATCTAGCTGGTCTGTCATAATATAATAGAGAATGTAGATCTTAGCTGGTCTGTCATAATATAATAGAGACAGTAAGATCGAGCTGGTCTGTCATAATTTAATAGGGACAGTAGATCTAGCTGGTCTGTATAATATAATAGAGAGAATAGATCTAGCTGATCTGTCATAATTTAATAGGGACAGTAGATCTAGCTGGTCTGTAATAATATAATAGAGAGAATAGATCTAGCTGGTCTGTCATAATATAATAGAGACAGTAGATCTAGCTGGTCTGTCATAATTAATAGGGACAGCTAGATCTAGCTGGTCTGTCATAATATAATAGAGATAGTAGATCTAGCGGGTCTGTCATAATATAACAGTGTCATTAGATCAGGCGGGTCTGTCATAACATAATAGAGACAGTAGATCTAGCTGGTGTGTCATAATATAATAGAGGCAGTAGATCTAGCATGTCTGTCATAATATAATAGAGACAGTAGATCTAGCTGGTCTGTCATAATATAATAGAAACAGTAGATTTAGCTGGTCTGTCATAATATAATAGAGACAGTAGATCTAGCTGGTCTGTCATAATATAATAGAGATAGTAGATCTAGCGGGTCTGTCATAATATAACAGTGTCATTAGATCAGGCGGGTCTGTAATAACATAATAGAGACAGTAGATCTAGCTGGTGTGTCATAATATAATAGAGGCAGTAGATCTAGCATGTCTGTCATAATATAATAGAGACAGTAGATCTAGCTGGTCTGTCATAATATAATAGAAACAGTAGATTTAGCTGGTCTGTCATAATATAATAGAGACAGTAGATCTAGCTGGTCTGTCATAATATAATAGAGGCAGTAGATCTAGCGTGTCTGTCATAATATAATAGAGACAGTAGATCTAGCTGGTCTGTCATAATATAATAGAGACAGTAGATTTAGCTGGTCTGTCATAATATAATAGAGACAGTAGATTTAGCTGGTCTGTCATAATATAATAGAGAGAATAGATCTAGCTGGTCTGTCATAACATAATAGACAGTAGATCTAGCTGGTCTGTAATAAAATAATAGAGATTAGATCTAGCTGGTCTGTCATAATATAATAGAGGCAGTAGATCTAGCGTGTCTGTCATAATATAATAGAGACAGCAGATCTAGCTGGTCTGTCATAATATAATAGAGACAGTAGATTTAGCTGGTCTGTCATAATATAATAGAGACAGTAGATCTAGCTGGTCTGTCATAATATAATAGAGACAGTAGATCTAGCTGGTCTGTCAAAATATAATAGAGACAGTAGATTTAGCTGGTCTGTCATAATATAATAGAGACAGTAGATCTAGCTGGTCTGTCATAATATAATAGAGACAGTAGATCTAGCTGGTCTGTCATAATATAATAGAGACAGTAGATTTAGCTGGTCTGTCATAATATAATAGAGACAGTAGATTTAGCTGGTCTGTCATAATATAATAGAGGCTGTAGATCTAGCGTGTCTGTCAGCGCCGTGTGTATAGGTGGCAAGGAAGTCAGGCCCAGGAGAGTCGAAATAGAGTGTAAATGGAGTCGTTTAATAACATTCCACAGAACATGCTCCATAACACTAAATAGTACAGACATGAAAAAACATGGTACGAGGACCCGTCGCGCACCAATACAACAAATAAACAACTCTGACTATAAAACAATCTCTGACAAAGACATGAGGGGAAACAGAGCGTTAAATACACAACAGTTAATGAATGGGATTGAAAACAGGTGTGTGGGAAGACAAGACAAAAGACAAAATAATATAATAGAGACAGTAGATCTAGCTGGTCTGTCATAATATAATAGTGAAATTAGATCAGGCGGGTCTGTCATAATATAATAGAGACAGTAGATCTAGCTGATCTGTCATAATATAAAAGAGAACGTAGATCTAGGTGATCTGTCATAATATAATAGAGACATTAGATCTAGCTGGTCTGTCATAATATAATAGAGACAGTAGATCTAGCTGGTCTGTCATAATATAATAGAGGCAGTAGATCTAGCGTGTCTGTCATAATATAATAGAGACAGTAGATCTAGCTGGTCTGTCATAATATAATAGAGACAGTAGATTTAGCTGGTCTGTCATAATATAATAGAGACAGTAGAGACAGTTAATCTAGCTGGTCTGTCATATTATAATAGAGACAGTAGATCTAGCTGGTCTGTCATAATATAATAGAGAATGTAGATCTAGCTGGTCTGTCATATTATAATAGAGACAGTAGATCGAGCTGGTCTGTCATAATTTAATAGGGACAGTAGATCTAGCTGGTCTGTAATAATATAATAGAGAGAATAGATCTAGCTGATCTGTCATAATTTAATAGGGACAGTAGATCTAGCTGGTCTGTAATAATATAATAGAGAGAATAGATCTAGCTGGTCTGTCATAATATAATAGAGACAGTAGATCTAGCTGGTCTGTCACAATATAACAGTGTCATTATATCAGGCGGGTCTGTCATAACATAATAGAGACAGTAGATCTAGCAGGTCTGTCACAATATAACAGTGTCATTAGATCAGGCGGGTCTGTCATAACATAATAGAGACAGTAGATCTAGCTGGTGTGTCATAATATAATAGAGGCAGTAGATCTAGCGTGTCTGTCATAATATAATAGAGACAGTAGATCTAGCTGGTCTGTCATAATTTAATAGAGACAGTAGATTTAGCTGGTCTGTCATAATATAATAGAGACAGTAGATTTAGCTGGTTTGTCATAATATAATAGAGACAGTAGATTTAGCTGGTCTGTCATAATATACTAGAGACAGTAGAGACAGTTAATCTAGCTGGTCTGTCATAATTATAACAGTGTCATTAGATCAGCGGGTCTGTCATAACATAATAGAGACAGTAGATCTAGCTGGTCTGTCATAATATAATAGTGTCATTAGATCAGGCGGGTCTGTCATAACATAATAGAGACAGTAGATCTAGCTGGTGTGTCATAATACAATAGAGACAGTAATCTAGCTGGTCTGTCATATTATAATAGAGACAGTAGATCTAGCTGGTCTGTCATAATATAATAGAGAATATAGATCTAGCTGGTCTGTCATAAATATAATAGAGAATGTAGATCTAGCTGGTCTGTCATAATATAATAGAGACAGTAGATCGAGCTGGTCTGTCATAATTTAATAGGGACAGCAGATCTAGCTGGTCTGTCATAATATAATAGAGATCAGTAGATCTTAGCTGGTCTGTCATAATATAATAGAGACAGTAGATCTAGCTGGTCTGTCATAACATAATAGAGACAGTAGATCTAGCTGGTGTGTCATAATATAATAGAGGCAGTAGATCTAGCATGGTCTGTCATAATATAATAGAGACAGTAGATCTAGCTGGTCTGTCATAATATAATAGAAACAGTAGATTTAGCTGGTCTGTCATAATATAATAGAGACAGTAGATCTAGCTGGTCTGTCATAATATAATAGAGGCAGTAGATCTAGCGTGTCTGTCATAATATAATAGAGACAGTAGATCTAGCTGGTCTGTCATAATATAATAGAGGACAGTAGATTTAGCTGGTCTGTCATAATATAATAGAGACAGTAGATTTAGCTGGTCTGTCATAATATAATAGAGAGAATAGATCTAGCTGGTCTGTCATAACATAATAGACAGTAGATCTAGCTGGTCTGTAATAAAATAATAGAGATTAGATCTAGCTGGTCTGTCATAATATAATAGAGGCAGTAGATCTAGCGTGTCTGTCATAATATAATAGAGACAGCAGATCTAGCTGGTCTGTCATAATATAATAGAGACAGTAGATTTAGCTGGTCTGTCATAATATAATAGAGACAGTAGATCTAGCTGGTCTGTCATAATATAATAGAGACAGTAGATCTAGCTGGTCTGTCAAAATATAATAGAGACAGTAGATTTAGCTGGTCTGTCATAATATAATAGAGACAGTAGATCTAGCTGGTCTGTCATAATATAATAGAGACAGTAGATCTAGCTGGTCTGTCATAATATAATAGAGACAGTAGATTTAGCTGGTCTGTCATAATATAATAGAGACAGTAGATTTAGCTGGTCTGTCATAATATAATAGAGGCTGTAGATCTAGCGTGTCTGTCAGCGCCGTGTGTATAGGTGGCAAGGAAGTCAGGCCCAGGAGAGTCGAAATAGAGTGTAAATGGAGTCGTTTAATAACATTCCACAGAACATGCTCCATAACACTAAATAGTACAGACATGAAAAAACATGGGTACGAGGACCCGTCGCGCACCAATACAACAAATAAACAACTCTGACTATAAAACAATCTCTGACAAAGACATGAGGGGAAACAGAGCGTTAAATACACAACAGTTAATGAATGGGATTGAAAACAGGTGTGTGGGAAGACAAGACAAAAGACAAAATAATATAATAGAGACAGTAGATCTAGCTGGTCTGTCATAATATAATAGTGAAATTAGATCAGGCGGGTCTGTCATAATATAATAGAGACAGTAGATCTAGCTGATCTGTCATAATATAAAAGAGAACGTAGATCTAGGTGATCTGTCATAATATAATAGAGACATTAGATCTAGCTGGTCTGTCATAATATAATAGAGACAGTAGATCTAGCTGGTCTGTCATAATATAATAGAGGCAGTAGATCTAGCGTGTCTGTCATAATATAATAGAGACAGTAGATCTAGCTGGTCTGTCATAATATAATAGAGACAGTAGATTTAGCTGGTCTGTCATAATATAATAGAGACAGTAGAGACAGTTAATCTAGCTGGTCTGTCATATTATAATAGAGACAGTAGATCTAGCTGGTCTGTCATAATATAATAGAGAATGTAGATCTAGCTGGTCTGTCATATTATAATAGAGACAGTAGATCGAGCTGGTCTGTCATAATTAATAGGGACAGTAGATCTAGCTGGTCTGTAATAATATAATAGAGAGAATAGATCTAGCTGATCTGTCATAATTTAATAGGGACAGTAGATCTAGCTGGTCTGTAATAATATAATAGAGAGAATAGATCTAGCTGGTCTGTCATAATATAATAGAGACAGTAGATCTAGCTGGTCTGTCACAATATAACAGTGTCATTAGATCAGGCGGGTCTGTCATAACATAATAGAGACAGTAGATCTAGCTGGTCTGTCACAATATAACAGTGTCATTAGATCAGGCGGGTCTGTCATAACATAATAGAGACAGTAGATCTAGCTGGTGTGTCATAATATAATAGAGGCAGTAGATCTAGCGTGTCTGTCATAATATAATAGAGACAGTAGATCTAGCTGGTCTGTCATAATTTAATAGAGACAGTGGATTTAGCTGGTCTGTCATAATATAATAGAGACAGTAGATTTAGCTGGTTTGTCATAATATAATAGAGACAGTAGATTTAGCTGGTCTGTCATAATATAATAGAGACAGTAGAGACAGTTAATCTAGCTGGTCTGTCATAATATAACAGTGTCATTAGATCAGGCGGGTCTGTCATAACATAATAGAGACAGTAGATCTAGCTGGTCTGTCACAATATAACAGTGTCATTAGATCAGGCGGTTCTGTCATAACATAATAGAGACAGTAGATCTAGCTGGTGTGTCATAATACAATAGAGACAGTTAATCTAGCTGGTCTGTCATATTATAATAGAGACAGTAGATCTAGCTGGTCTGTCATAATATAATAGAGAATATAGATCTAGCTGGTCTGTCATAAAATAATAGAGAATGTAGATCTAGCTGGTCTGTCATAATATAATAGAGACAGTAGATCGAGCTGGTCTGTCATAATTTAATAGGGACAGCAGATCTAGCTGGTCTGTCATAATATAATAGAGATAGTAGATCTAGCGGGTCTGTCATAATATAATAGAGACAGTAGATCTAGCTGGTCTGTCATAATATAATAGAGATAATAGATCTAGCTGATTTGTCACAATATAATAGAGACAGTAGATCTAGGTGATCTGTCATAACATAATAGAGACAGTAGATCTAGCTGGTCTGTCACAATATAACAGTGTCATTAGATCAGACGGGTCTGTCATAACATAATAGAGACAGTAGATCTAGCTGGACTGTCATAATATGATAGAGACAGTAGATCTAGCTGGTCTGTCATAATATAATAGAAACAGTAGATTTATCTGGTCTGTCATAATATAATAGAGACAGTAGATCTAGCTGGTCTGTCATAATATAATAGAGCAGTAGATCTAGCGTGTCTGTCATAATATAATAGTGACAGTAGTTCTAGCTGGTCTGTCGTAATATAATAGAGACAGTAGATCTAGCTGGTCTGTCATAATATAATAGAGACAATAGATTTAGCTGGTCTGTCATAATATAATAGAGAGAATAGATCTAGCTGGTCTGTCATAACATAATAGACAGTAGATCTAGCTGGTCTGTAATAAAATAATAGAGATTAGATCTAGCTGGTCTGTCATAATATAATAGAGGCAGTAGATCTAGCGTGACTGTCATAATATAATAGAGACAGCAGATCTAGCTGGTCTGTCATAATATAATAGAGACAGTAGATTTAGCTGGTCTGTCATAATATAATAGAGACAGTAGATCTAGCTGGTCTGTCATAATATAATAGAGACAGTAGATCTAGCTGGTCTGTCATAATATAATAGAGACAGTAGATTTAGCTGGTCTGTCATAATATAATAGAGACAGTAGATCTAGCTGGTCTGTCATAATATAATAGAGACAGTAGATCTAGCTGGTCTGTCATAATATAATAGAGACAGTAGATTTAGCTGGTCTGTCATAATATAATAGAGACAGTAGATTTAGCTGGTCTGTCATAATTTAATAGAGACAGTAGATTTAGCTGGTCTGTCATAATATAATAGAGACAGTAGATTAGCTGGTTTGTCATAATATAATAGAGACAGTAGATTTAGCTGGTCTGTCATAATATAATAGAGACAGTAGAGACAGTTAATCTAGCTGTTCTGTCATATTATAATAGAGACAGTAGATCTAGCTGGTCTGTCATAATATAATAGAGACAGTAGATCGAGCTGGTCTGTCATAATTTAATAGGGACAGCAGATCTAGCTGGTCTTTCATAATATAATAGAGATAGTAGATCTAGCGGGTCTGTCATAATATAACAGTGTCATTAGATCAGGCGGGTCTGTCATAACATAATAGAGACAGTAGATCTAGCTGGTGTGTCATAATATAATAGAGGCAGTAGATCTAGCATGTCTGTCATAATATAATAGAGACAGTAGATCTAGCTGGTCTGTCATAATATAATAGAAACAGTAGATTTAGCTGGTCTGTCATAATATAATAGAAGACAGTAGATCTAGCTGGTCTGTCATAATATAATAGAGACAGTAGATCTAGCTGGTCTGTCATAATATAATAGAGATAGTAGATCTAGCGGGTCTGTCATAATATAACAGTGTCATTAGATCAGGCGGGTCTGTCATAACATAATAGAGACAGTAGATCTAGCTGGTGTGTCATAATATAATAGAGGCAGTAGATCTAGCATGTCTGTCATAATATAATAGAGACAGTAGATCTAGCTGGTCTGTCATAATATAATAGAAACAGTAGATTTAGCTGGTCTGTCATAATATAATAGAGACAGTAGAGACAGTTAATCTAGCTGGTCTGTCATATTATAATAGAGACAGTAGATCTAGCTGGTCTGTCAAATATAATAGAGAATGTAGATCTAGCTGGTCTGTCATAATATAATAGAGACAGTAGATCGAGCTGGTTCTGTCATAATTTAATAGGGACAGTAGATCTAGCTGGTCTGTAATAATGTAATAGAGAGAATAGATCTAGCTGATCTGTCATAATTTAATAGGGACAGTAGATCTAGCTGGTCTGTAATAATATAATAGAGAGAATAGATCTAGCTGGTCTGTCATAATATAATAGAAACAGTAGATTTAGCTGGTCTGTCATAATATAATAGAGACAGTAGAGACAGTTAATCTAGCTGGTCTGTCATATTATAATAGAGACAGTACATCTAGCTGGTCTGTCATAATATAATAGAGAATGTAGATCTAGCTGGTCTGTCATAATATAATAGAGACAGTAGATCGAGCTGGTCTGTCATAATTTAATAGGGACAGTAGATCTAGCTGGTCTGTAATAATATAATAGAGAGAATAGATCTAGCTGATCTGTCATAATTTAATAGGGACAGTAGATCTAGCTGGTCTGTAATAATATAATAGAGAGAATAGATCTAGCTGGTCTGTCATAATATAATAGAGACAGTAGATCTAGCTGGTCTGTCACAATATAACAGTGTCATTATATCAGGCGGGTCTGTCATAACATAATAGAGACAGTAGATCTAGCAGGTCTGTCACAATATAACAGTGTCATTAGATCAGGCGGGTCTGTCATAACATAATAGAGACAGTAGATCTAGCTGGTGTGTCATAATATAATAGAGGCAGTAGATCTAGCGTGTCTGTCATAATATAATAGAGACAGTAGATCTAGCTGGTCTGTCATAATTTAATAGAGACAGTAGATTTTAGCTGGTCTGTCATAATAAAATAGAGACAGTAGATTTAGCTGGTTTGTCATAATATAATAGAGACAGTAGATTTAGCTGGTCTGTCATAATATAATAGAGACAGTAGAGACGGTTAATCTAGCTGTTCTGTTCATATTATAATAGAGACAGTAGATCTAGCTGGTCTGTCATAATATAATAGAGACAGTAGATCAAGCTGGTCTGTCATAATTTAATAGGGACAGCAGATCTAGCTGGTCTGTCATAACATAATAGACAGTAGATCTAGCTGGTCTGTAATAAAATAATAGAGATTAGATCTAGCTGGTCTGTCATAATATAATAGAGGCAGTAGATCTAGCGTGTCTGTCATAATATAATAGAGACAGCAGATCTAGCTGGTCTGTCATAATATAATAGAGACAGTAGATTTAGCTGGTCTGTCATAATATAATAGAGACAGTAGATCTAGCTGGTCTGTCATAATATAATAGAGACAGTAGATCTAGCTGGTCTGTCAAAATATAATAGAGACAGTAGATTTAGCTGGTCTGTCATAATATAATAGAGACAGTAGATCTAGCTGGTCTGTCATAATATAATAGAGACAGTAGATTTAGCTGGTCTGTCATAATATAATAGAGACAGTAGATCTAGCTGGTCTGTCATAATATAATAGAGACAGTAGATCTAGCTGGTCTGTCATAATATAATAGAGACAGTAGATTTAGCTGGTCTGTCATAATATAATAGAAAACAGTAGATTTAGCTGGTCTGTCATAATATAATAGAGACAGTAGATCTAGCTGGTCTGTCATAATATAATAGAGATAGTAGATCTAGCGGGTCTGTCATAATATAACAGTGTCATTAGATCAGGCGGGTCTGTCATAACATAATAGAGACAGTAGATCTAGCTGGTGTGTCATAATATAATAGAGGCAGTAGATCTAGCATGTCTGTCATAATATAATAGAGACAGTAGATCTAGCTGGTCTGTCATAATATAATAGAAACAGTAGATTTAGCTGGTCTGTCATAATATAATAGAGACAGTAGAGACAGTTAATCTAGCTGGTCTGTCAATATTATAATAGAGACAGTAGATCTAGCTGGTCTGTCATAATATAATAGGAATGTAGATCTAGCTGGTCTTCATAATATAATAGAGACAGTAGATCGAGCTGGTCTGTCATAATTTAATAGGGACAGTAGATCTAGCTGTCTGTATATGTATAAATAGAGAACAGTAGATCTAGCTGGTCTGTCATAATATAATAGAGAGAATAGATCTAGCTGGTCTGTCATAATATAATAGAAACAGTAGATTTAGCTGGTCTGTCATAATATAATAGAGACAGTAGAGACAGTTAATCTAGCTGGTCTTGTCATATTATAATAGAGACAGTACATCTAGCTGGTCTGTCATAATATAATAAGAGAATGTAGATCTAGCTGGTCTGTCATAATATAATAGAGACAGTAGATCGAGCTGGTCTGTCATAATTTAATAGGGACAGTAGATCTAGCTGGTCTGTATAATATAATAGAGAGAATAGATCTAGCTGATCTGTCATAATTTAATAGGGGACAGTAGATCTAGCTGGTCTGTAATAATATAATAGAGAGAATAGATCTAGCTGGTCTGTCATAATATAATAGAGACAGTAGATCTAGCTGGTCTGTCACAATATAACAGTGTCATTATAATCAGGCGGGTCTGTCATAACATAATAGAGACAGTAGATCTAGCAGGTCTGTCACAATATAACTAGTGTCATTAGATCAGCGGGTCTGTCATAACATAATAGAGACAGTAGATCTAGCTGGTCTGTCATAATTTAATAGAGACAGTAGATTTAGCTGGTCTGTCATAATAATAATAGAGACAGGTAGATTTAGCTGGTTTGTCATAATATAATAGAAACAGTAGATTAGCTGGTCTGTCATAATATAATAGAGACAGTAGAGACGGTTATCTAGCTGTTCTGTCATAATTATAATAGAGACAGTAGATCTAGCTGGTCTGTCATAATATAATAGAGACAGTAGATCAAGCTGGTCTGTCATAATTTAATAGGAGACAGCAGATCTAGCTGGTCTGTCATAACATAATAGAGACAGTAGATCTAGCTGGTCTGTAATAAAATAATAGAGATTAGATCTAGCTGGTCTGTCATAATATAATAGAGGCAGTAGATCTAGCGTGGTCTGTCATAATATAATAGAGACAGTAGATCTAGCTGGTCTGTCATAATATAATAGAGACAGTAGATTTAGCTGGTCTGTCATAATATAATAGAGACAGTAGATCTAGCTGGTCTGTCATAATATAATAGAGACAGTAGATCTAGCTGGTCTGTCATAATATAATAGAGACAGTAGATTTAGCTGGTCTGTCATAATATAATAGAGACAGTAGATTCTAGCTGGTCTGTCATAATATAATAGAGACAGTAGATTCTAGCTGGTCTGTCATTAATATAATAGAGACAGTAGATCTAGCTGTCTGTCATAATATAATAGAGACAGTAGATCTAGCTGGTCTGTCATAATATAATAGAGACAGTAGATTTAGCTGGTCTGTCATAATATAATAGAGACAGTAGATTTAGCTGGTCTGTCATAATATAATAGAGACAGTAGATTTAGCTGGTCTGTCATAATATAATAGAGACAGTAGATTTAGCTGGTTTGTCATAATATAATAGAGACAGTAGATTTAGCTGGTCTGTCATAATATAATAGAGACAGTAGATCTAGCTGGTCTGTCATAATATAATAGAGACAGTAGATCTAGCTGGTCTGTCATAATATAATAGAGACAGTAGATCTAGCTGGTCTGTCATAATATAATAGAGACAGTAGATCTAGCTGGTCTGTCATAATATAATAGAGGACAGTAGATCTAGCGGTCTGTCATAATATAATAGAGACAGTAGATCTAGCTGGTCTGTCATAATATAATAGAGACAGTAGATCTAGCTGGTCTGTCATAATATAATAGAGACAGTAGATCTAGCTGGTCTGTCATAATATAATAGAGACAGTAGATCTAGCTGGTCTGTCATAATATAATAGAGACAGTAGATCTAGCTGGTCTGTCATAATATAATAGAGACAGTAGATCTAGCTGGTCTGTCATAATATAATAGAGATCAGTAGATCTAGCTGGTCTGTCATAATATAATAGAGACAGTAGATCTAGCTGGTCTGTCATAATATAATAGAGACAGTAGATCTAGCTGGTCTGTCATAATATAATAGAGACAGTAGATCTAGCTGGTGTGTCATAATATATAGAGGCAGTAGATCTAGCATGTCTGTCAATAATATAATAGAGACAGTAGATCTAGCTGGTCTGTCATAATATAATAGAAACAGTAGATTTAGCTGGTCTGTCATAATATAATAGAGACAGTAGAGACAGTTAATCTAGCTGGTCTGTCATATTATAATAGAGACAGTAGATCTAGCTGGTCTGTCATAATATAATAGAGAATGTAGATCTAGCTGGTCTGTCATAATATATAGAGACAGTAGATCGAGCTGGTCTGTCATAATTTAATAGGGACAGTAGATCTAGCTGGTCTGTAATAATGTAATAGAGAGAATAGATCTAGCTGATCTGTCATAATTTAATAGGGACAGTAGATCTAGCTGGTCTGTAATAATATAATAGAGAGAATAGATCTAGCTGGTCTGTCATAAATATAATAGAAAACAGTAGATTTAGCTGGTCTGTTCATAATATAATAGAGACATTAGATCTAGCTGGTCTGTCATAATATAATAGAGACATTAGATCTAGCTGGTCTGTCACAATATAACAGTGTCATTAGATCAGGCGGGTCTGTCATAACATAATAGAGACAGTAGATCTAGCTGGTATGTCATAATATAATAGAGGCAGTAGATCTAGTGGTCTGTCATAATATAATAGAGACAGTAGATTTAGCTGGTCTGTCATAATATAATAGAGACAGTAGATCGAGCTGGTCTGTCATAATATAACAGTGTCATTAGATCAGGCGGATCTGTCATAACATAATAGAGACAGTAGATCTAGCTGGTCTGTCACAATATAACAGTGTCATTAGATCAGGCGGGTCTGTCATAACATAATAGAGACAGTAGACCTTGCGTGTCTGTCATAAAATAATAGAGATAGTAGATCTAGCTGGTCTGTCATAAAATAATAGAGACAGTAGATCTAGCTGGTCTGTCATAATATAATAGAGACAGTAGATCTAGCTGGTCTGTCATAATATAATAGAGACAGTAGATCTAGCTGGTCTGTCATAATATAATAGAGACAGTAGATCTAGCTGGTCTGTCATAATATATAGAGAGAATTAGATCTAGCTGGTCTGTCATAATATAATAGAGACAGTAGATCTAGCTGGTCTGTCATAATATAATAGAGAGCAGTAGATCTAGCTGGTCTGTCATAATATAATAGAGACAGTAGATCTAGCTGGTCTGTCATAATATAATAGTAGACAGTAGATCTAGCTGGTCTGTCATAAATAATAGAGACAGTAGATCTAGCTGGTCTGTCATAATATAATAGAGGACAGTAGATCTAGGCTGGTCTGTCATAATATAATAGAGACAGTAGATCTAGCTGGTCTGTCATAATATAATAGAGACAGTAGATCTAGCTGGTCTGTCATAATATAATAGAGACAGTAGATCTAGCTGGTCTGTCATAATATAATAGAGACAGTAGATCTAGCTGGTCTGTCATAATAAATAGAGACAGTTAGATCTAGCTGGTTCTGTCATAATATAATAGAGACAGTAGATCTAGCTGGTCTGTCATAATATAATAGAGACAGTAGATCTAGCTGGTCTGTCATAATTATAATAGAGACAGTAGATCTAGCTGGTCTGTCATAATATAATAGAGACAGTAGATCTAGCTGGTCTGTCATAATTAATAGGACAGTAGATCTAGCTGGTCTGTCATAATATAATAGAGATAGTAGATCTAGCTGGTCTGTCATAATATAATAGATGACAGTAGATCTAGCTGGTCTGTCATAATATAATAGAGACAGTAGATCTAGCTGGTCTGTCATAATATAATAGAGGACAGTAGATCTAGCATGTCTGTCATAATATAATAGAGACAGTAGATCTAGCTGGTCTGTCATAATATAATAGAGAACAGTAGATCTAGCTGGTCTGTCATAATATAATAGAGACAGTAGATCTAGCGTGTCTGTCATAATATAATAGAGACAGTAGATCTAGCGGGTCTGTCATAATATAATAGGTCAGTAGATCAGGCGGGTCTGTCATATACATAATAGAGACAGTAGATCTAGCTGGTGTGTCATAATATAATAGAGGACAGTAGATTTAGCATGGTCTGTCATAATATAATAGAGACAGTAGATCTAGCTGGTCTGTCATAATATAATAGAAACAGTAGATCTAGCTGGTCTGTCATAATATAATAGAGACAGTAGATCTAGCTGGTCTGTCATAATATAATAGGAGGCAGTAGATCTAGCTGTGTCTGTCATAATATAATAGAGACAGTAGATCTAGCTGGTCTGTCATAATATAATAGAGACAGTAGATCTAGCTGGTCTGTCATAATATAATAGAGACAGTAGATCTAGCTGGTCTGTCATAATATAATAGAGAGCAGTAGATCTAGCTGGTCTGTCATAATATAATAGACAGTAGATCTAGCTGGTCTGTAATAATATAATAGAGATTAGATCTAGCTGGTCTGTCTAATATAATAGAGACGTAGATCTAGCATGGTCTTTCATAATATAATAGAGACAGTCAGATCTAGCTGGTCTTCATAATATAATAGAGAATCAGTAGATCTAGATGTCTGTCATAACATAATAGAGACAGTAGATCTAGCTGGTCTGTCATAATATAATAGAGCAGTAATGATCTAGCTGGTCTGTCATAATATAATAGAGACAGTAGATCTAGCGTGGTCTGTCATAATATAATAGAGACAGTAGATCTAGCTGGTCTGTCATAATATAATAGAGACAGTAGATCTAGCTGGTCTGTCATAATATAATAGAGACAGTAGATTCTAGCTGGTCTGTCATAATTAATAGAGACAGTAGATCTAGCTGGTCTGTCATAATATAATAGAGACAGTAGATTTAGCTGGTCTGTCAATATAAATAGAGACAGTAGATCTAGCTGGTCTGTCATAATATAATACGAGAGCAATGTAGATCTAGCGGGTCGTGTCATAATATAATAGAGACAGTAGATCTAGCTGGTCTGTCATAATATAATAGAGAGAATAGATCTAGCTGATTTGTCACAATATAATAGAGACAGTAGATCTAGGTGATCTGTCATAACATAATAGAGACATTAGATCTAGCTGGTCTGTCATAATATAATAGAGACAGTAGATCTAGCTGGTCTGTCACAATATAACAGTGTCATTAGATCAGGCGGGTCTGTCATAACATAATAGAGACAGTAGATCTAGCTGGTATGTCATAATATAATAGAGCAGTAGATCTAGTGTGTCTGTCATAATATAATAGAGACAGTAGATCTAGCTGTTCTGTCATAATATAATAGAGACAGTAGATTTAGCTGGTCTGTCATAATATAATAGAGACAGTAGATCTAGCTGGTCTGTCATAATATAATAGAGGCAGTAGATCTAGCGGTCTGTCATAATATAATAGAGACAGTAGATCTAGCTGTTCTGTCATAATATAATAGAGACAGTAGAGACAGTTGATCTAGCTGGTCTGTCATATTATTATAGAGACAGTAGATCTAGCTG
Organism: Oncorhynchus mykiss; assembly: GCF_013265735.2. NCBI lineage: Eukaryota > Metazoa > Chordata > Actinopteri > Salmoniformes > Salmonidae > Oncorhynchus > Oncorhynchus mykiss. The sequence goes on from NW_023494304.1 coordinate 30,584, forward strand.
GTCTGTCATAATATAATAGAGAATATAGATCTAGCTGGTCTGTCATAAAATAATAGAGAATGTAGATCTAGCTGGTCTGTCATAATATAATAGAGACAGTAGATCGAGCTGGTCTGTCATAATATAATAGAGAGAATAGATCTAGCTGATTTGTCATAATATAATAGAGATAGTAGATCTAGCTGGTCTATCATAATATAATAGAGGCAGTAGACCTAGCGTGTCTGTCATAAAAAATAGAGACATTAGATCTAGCTGGTCTGTCATAATATAATAGAGACAGTAGATCGAGCTGGTCTGTCATAATTGAATAGGGACAGTATATCTAGCTGGTCTGTAATAATATAATAGAGAGAATAGATCTAGCTGATCTGTCACAATATACATACAAAATAACAGTGTCATTGATCAGGGGGTCTGTCATAACATAATAGAGACAGTAGATTAGCTGGTCTGTCATAATATAATAGAGATCAGTAGATCTAGCGGTGTCTGTCATAATATAACAGTGTCATAGATCTAGGCGGGTCTGTCATAACATAATAGAGACAGTAGATCTAGCTGGTCTGTCTAATATAATAGAGGACAGTAGAATCTAGCATGTCTGTCATAATATAATAGAGACAGTAGATCTAGCTGGTCTGTCATAATATAATAGAAACAGTAGATTTAGCTGGTCTGTCATAATATAATAGGACAGTAGATCTAGCTGGTCTGTCATAATAGTAATAGAGATAGTAGATCTAGCGGGTCTGTCATAATATACAGTGTCATTAGATCAGGCGGGTCTGTCATAACATAATAGAGACAGTAGATCTAGCTGGTGTGTCATATATAATAGAGGCAGTAGATCTAGCATGTCTGTCATAATATAATAGAGACAGTAGATCTAGCTGGTCTGTCATAATATAATAGAAACAGTAGATTTAGCTGGTCTGTCATAATATAATAGAGACAGTAGATCTAGCTGGTCTGTCATAATATAATAGAGGCAGTAGATCTAGCGTGTCTGTCATAATATAATAGAGACAGTAGATCTAGCTGGTCTGTCATAACTATAATAGAGACAGTAGATTAGCTGGTCTGTCATAATATAATAGAGGACAGTAGATTTAGCTGGTCTGTCATAATATAATAGAGAGAATAGATATAGCTGGTCTGTCATAACATAATAGACAGTAGATCTAGCTGGTCTGTAATAAAATAATAGAGATTAGATCTAGCTGGTCTGTCATAATATAATAGAGGCAGTAGATCTAGCGTGTCTGTCATAATATAATAGAGACAGCAGATCTAGCTGGTCTGTCATAAATATAATAGAGACAGTAGATTTAGCTGGTCTGTCATAATATAATAGAGACAGTAGATCTAGCTGGTCTGTCATAATATAATAGAGACAGTAGATCTAGCTGGTCTGTCAAAATATACATAGAGACAGTAGATCTAGCTGGTCTGTCATAATATATAGAGACATAGAATCTAGCCTGGTCTGTCATCATATAATAGAGACAGTAGATCTAGTGTCTGTCATAATATAATAGAGACAGTAGATCATAGCTGGTCTGTCATAATAATAGGAGACAGTAGATCTAGCTGGTCTGTCATAATATAATAGTGCATGTAGATCTAGCGGTCTGTCATAATAATAGAGACAGTAGATCCTAGCTTGTCTGTCATAATTAATAGGGACTAGTAGATCTAGCTGGTCTGTAATAATATAATAGAGAGAATAGATCTAGCTGATCTGTATAATAATAGAGGACAGTAGATCTAGCTGGTCTGTCAATAATATAATAGAGACTGTAAAGATCTAGCTGGTCTGTCATATATAATAGAACAGTTAGATCTAGCTGGTCTGTCATAATATAATAGAGACAGTAGAGCAGTTCCTAGCGGGTCTGTCATAATCTAATAGAGCCAGTAGATCTAGCTATGTCTGTCATAATATAATAGAGACAGTAGATCTAGCTGGTCTGTCATAATATATAGGACATTAGATCTAGCGTGTCTGTCATATATAATAGAGACAGTAGATCTAGCTGTCTGTAATAATATAATAGAGAAGTAGATCTAGCGTGTCTGTCATAATATAATAGAGACAGTAGATCTAGCGGGTCTGTCATAATATAATAGAGACAGTAGATCTAGCTGTCGTCATAAGTATAATAGAGAGCAAGTAGATCTAGCTGGTCTGTCATAATATAATAGAGACAGTAGATCTAGCTGGTCGGTCATAATATAAGTAGAGACAGTAGATCTAGCTGGTCTGTCATAATATAATAGAGGACAGTAGATTAGCTGTCTGTCATAATATATAGAGACAGTAGATCTAGCTGGTCTGTCTAATATACATAGATACAGTAGATCCTAGCTGGTCTGTCATAATATAATAGGACAGTAGATCTAGCTGGTCTGTCATAATATAATAGAGAGCAGTAGATCTTAGCTGGTCTGTCATAATATAATAGAGACAGTAGATCTAGCTGGTCTGTCATAATATAATAGAGACAGTAGATCTAGCTGGTCTGTCATAATATAATAGAGACAGTAGATCTAAGCTGGTCTGTCATAATATAATAGAGACAGTAGATCTAGCTGGTCTGTCATAATATAATAGAGACAGTAGATCTAGCTGGTCTGTCATAATATAATAGAGACAGTAGATCTAGCTGGTCTGTCATAATATAATAGAGCAGTAGATCTAGCGTGGTCTGTCATAATATAATAGAGACAGTAGATCTAGCTGGTCTGTCATAATATAATAGAGACAGTAGATTTAGCTGGTCTGTCATAATATAATAGAGACAGTAGATCTAGCTGGTCTGTCATAATATAATAGAGGACAGTAGATCTAGCGGTCTGTCATAATATAATAGAGACAGTAGATCTAGCTGGTCTGTCATAATATAATAGAGACAGTAGATCTAGCTGGTCTGTCATAATATAATAGAGACAGTAGATCTAGCGTGGTCTGTCATAATATAATAGAGACAGTAGATCTAGGCTGGTCTGTCATAACATAATAGAGACAGTAGATCTAGCTGGTCTGTCATAATATAATAGAGACAGTAGATCTAGCTGGTCTGTCATAATATAATAGAGACAGTAGATCTAGCGGGTCTGTCATAATATAATAGAGACAGTAGATTTAGCTGGTCTGTCATAATATAATAGAGACAGTAAGATCTAGCTGGTCTGTCATAATATAATAGAGGACAGTAGATCTAGCGGGTCTGTCATAATATAATAGAGACAGTAGATCTAGCTGGTCTGTCATAATATAATAGAGACAGTAGATTTAGCTGGTCTGTCATAATATAATAGAGACAGTAGAGTACTAGCTGGTCTGTCATATATAATAGAGATACAGTAGATATAGCCTGGTCTGTCATAACTATAATAGAGACAGTAGAGACAGTGATTTAGCTGGTCTGTCATATTATAATAGAGACAGTAGATCTAGCTGGTCTGTCATATATAATAGATAATGTAGATCTAGCTGGTCTGTCATAATATAATAGAGAGAATAGATCTAGCTGGTCTGTCATAACATAATAGAGACAGTAGATCTAGCTGTCTGTCATAAAAAATATAGAGATTAGATCTAGCTGGTCTGTCATAATATAATAGAGCAGTAGATCAAGCGTGTCTGTCATAATATAATAGAGACAGCAGATCTAGCTGGTCTGTCATAATATAATAGAGACAGTAGATTAGCTGGTCTGTCATAATATAATAGAGACAGTAGATCTAGCTGGTCTGTCATAATATAATAGAGACAGTAGATCAAGCGTGTCTGTCATAATATAATAGAGACAGCAGATCTAGCTGGTCTGTCATAATATAATAGAGACAGTAGATTTAGCTGGTCTGTCATAATATAATAGAGACAGTAGATCTAGCTGGTCTGTCATAATATAATAGATAATGTAGATCTAGCTGGTCTGTCATAATATAATAGAGACAGTAGATCTAGCTGGTCTGTCATAATATAATAGAGAGAATAGATCTAGCTGATTTGTCACAATATAATAGAGACAGTAGATCTAGGTGATCTGTCATAACATAATAGAGACAGTAGATCTAGCTGGTCTGTCATAATATAATAGAGACATTAGATCTAGCTGGTCTGTCACAATATAACAGTGTCATTAGATCAGGCGGGTCTGTCATAACATAATAGAGACAGTAGATCTAGCTGGTATGTCATAATATAATAGAGGCAGTAGATCTAGTGTCTGTCATAATATAATAGAGACAGTAGATTTAGCTGGTCTGTCATAATATAATAGAGACAGTAGATCGAGCTGGTCTGTCATAATATAACAGTGTCATTAGATCAGGCGGATCTGTCATAACATAATAGAGACAGTAGATCTAGCTGGTCTGTCACAATATAACAGTGTCATTAGATCAGGCGGGTCTGTCATAACATAATAGAGACAGTAGATCTAGCTGGTGTGTCATAATATAATAGAGGCAGTAGATCTAGCATGTCGTCATAATATAATAGAGAACAGTAGATCTAGCTGGTCCGTCATAATATAATAGAAACAGTAGATTAGCTGGTCTGTCATAATATAATAGAGACAGTAGATCTAGCTGGTCTGTCATAATGTAATAGAGATTAGTAGATCTAGCGGGTCTGTCTATAATATCACAGTGTCATTAGATCAGGCGGGTCTGTAATAACATAATAGAGACAGTAGATCTAGCTGGTCTGTCATATATAATAGAGGCAGTAGATCTAGCCATGTCTGTCAAATATAATAGAGACAGTAGATCTAGCTGGTCTGTCATAATATAATAGAAAACAGTAGATGTAGCTGGTCTGTCATAATATAATAGAGACAGTAGATCTAGCTGGTCTGTCATAATATAATAGAGGCAGTAGATCTAGCGTGTCTGTCATAATATAAGTAGGACAGTAGATCTAGCTGGTCTGTCATAATATAATAGAGACAGTAGATTTAGCTGTTCTGCATAATATAATAGAGACAGTAGATTTAGCTGGTCTGTCATAATATAATAGAGAGAATTAGATATAGCTGGTCTGTCATAATATAATAGACAGTAGATCTAGCTGGTCTGTAATAAAATAATAGAGATTAGATCTAGCTGGTCTGTCATAATATAATAGAGGCAGTAGATCTAGCGTGTCTGTCATTAATATACATAGAGACAGCAGATCTAGCTGGTCTTGTCATAATATAATAGAGACAGTAGATTTAGCTGGTCTGTCATAATATAATAGAGACAGTAGATCTAGCTGGTCTGTCATAATATAATAGAGACAGTAGATCTAGCTGGTCTGTCAAACTATAATAGGACAGTAGATTTAGCTGGTCTGTCATAATATAATAGAGACAGTAGAGACAGTTGATCTAGCTGGTCTGTCATAATTATAGAGACAGTAGATCTAGCTGGTCTGTCATAATATAATAGAGAATATAGATCTAGCTGGTCTGTAATAAAATAATAGAGAATGTAGATCTAGCTGGTCTGTCATAATATAATAGAGACAGTAGATCGAGCTGGTCTGTCATAATATAATAGAGAGAATAGATCTAGCTGATTGTGTCATAATATAATAGAGATAGTAGATCTAGCTGGTCTGTCATAATATAATAGAGAGAATAGATCTAGGTGGTCTGTCATAAATAATAGAGACAGTAGATCTAGCTGGTCTGTCATAAAATAATAGAGATTAGATCTAGCTGGTCTATCATAATATAATAGAGGCAGTAGACCTAGCGGTCTGTCATAAAATAATAGAGACATTAGATCTAGCTGGTCTGTCATAATATAATAGAGAACAGTAGATCTAGCTGGTCTGTCATAACTATAATAGAGACAGTAGATCTAGCTGGTCTGTCATAATATAATAGAGACAGTAGATCTAGCTGCTCTGTCATAATATAATAGAGAACATAGATCTAGCTGGTCGTCCATAATAATAGAGACAGATAGATCTAGCTGGGCTGTCATAATATAATAGACAGTAGATCTAGCTGGTCTGTCATAATATAATAGAGGCAGTAGATCTAGCGTGTCTGTCATAATATAATAGAGACAGTAGATCTAGCTGGTCTGTCATAATATAATAGAGACAGTAGATTAGCTGGTCTGTCATAATATAATAGAGACAGGAGTAGATTTAAGCTGGTCTGTCATATATAATAGAGACAGTAGATCTAGCTGGTCTGTCAAAATATAATAGAGACAGTAGATCTAGCTGGTCTGTCATAATTATAATAGAGACAGTAGATCTAGCTGGTCTGTCATAATATAATAGAGACAGTAGATCTAGCTGGTCTGTCAAATATAATAGAGACATTAGATCTAAGCTGGTCTGTCCAAATATAATAGAGCACCAGTAGATCTAGCTGGTCTGTCATAATATAATAGAGTCAGTAGATCTAGCTGGTCTGTCATAATATAATAGAGACAGTAGATCTAGCTGGTCTGTCATAATATAATAGACGAGCAGGTAGATTCTAGCTGGTCTGTCATAATATAATAGAGACAGTAGATCTAGCTGGTCTGTCATAATAGAATAGAGACAGTAGATCTAGCTGGTCTGTCATCATATATAATAGAGACAGTAGATCTAGCTGGTCTGTCATAATCATAATAGAGACAGTAGATCTAGCTGTGTCTGTCATAATATAATAGAGACAGTAGATCTAGTGTCTGTCATAATATAATAGACAGGAAGTAGATCTAGCTGGTCTGTTCATAATATAATAGAGACAGTAGATTTAGTCTGGTCTGTCACTATCATAATAGAAGTAGAGACAGTTAGATCTAGCTGGGTCTGTCATAATTATAATTAGAGACAGTAGATCTAGCTGGTCTGTCATAATATAATAGAGAATATAGATCTAGCTGGTCTGTCATAAAATAATAGAGAATGTAGATCTAGCTGGTCTGTCATAATATATAATAGAGACAGTAGATCGAGCTGGTCTGTCATAATATAATAGAGAGAATAGATCTAGCTGATTTGTCATAAATAATAGAGATAGTAGATCTAGCTGGTCTATCATAATATAATAGAGGCAGTAGATCTAGCGTGGTCTGTCATAAAATAATAGAGACATTAGATCTAGCTGGTCTGTCATAATAAATAGAGACAGTAGATCAGCTGGTCTGTCATAATTGAATAGGGACAGTATATCTAGCTGGTCTGTAATAATATAATAGAGAGAATAGATCTAGCTGATCTGTCACAATATAACAGTGTCATTAGATCAGGCGGGTCTGTCATAACATAATAGAGACAGTAGATCTAGCTGGTCTGTCACAATATAACAGAGTCATTAGATCAGGCGGGTCTGTCATAATAAAATAGAGACAGTAGATTAGCGGTTGTCATAATATAATAGAGACAGTAGATTAGCTGGTCTGTCATAATATAATAGAGACAGTAGAGACGGTTAATCTAGCTGGTCTGTCATATTATAATTAGAGACAGTAGATCTAGCTGGTCTGTCATAATATTAATAGAGACAATAGATCAAGCTGGTCTGTCACAATTATAATAGGGACATCAGATCTAGCTGGTCTGTCATAATATAATAGAGATCAGTAGATTCTAGCGGGTCTGTCATAATATAACAGTGTCATTAGATCAGGCGGGTCTGTCATAAAATAGAGGACAGTAGATCTAGCTGTGTGTCCATAAATATAATAGAGGCAGTAGATCTAGCATGGTCTGTCATAATATAATAGAGACAGTAGATCTAGCTGTTGTCATAATATAATAGAAACAGTAGATTTAGCTGGTCTGTCATAATATAATAGAGACAGTAGATCTAGCTGGTCTGTCATAATATAATAGAGGCAGTAGATCTAGCTGTCTGTCATAATATAATAGAGACAGTAGATCTAGCGGTCTGTCATAATATAATAGAGACAGTAGAATTAGCTGGTATGTCATAATATAATAGAGACAGTAGATTTAGCTGGTCTGTCATAATATAATAGAGACAGTAGAGACAGTGATCTAGCTGATCTGTCATATTATTATAGAGACAGTAGATCTAGCTGGTCTGTCATAATATAATAGAGAATGTAGATCTAGCTGGTCTGTCATAACATAATAGAGACAGTAGATCTAGCTGGTCTGTCATAAAATAATAGAGATTAGATCTAGCTGGTCTATCATAATATAATAGAGGCAGTAGACCTAGCGTGTCTGTCATAAAATAAATAGAGACATTAGATCTAGCTGGTCTGTCATAATATAGTAGAGACAGTAGATCGAGCTGGTCTGTCATAATTTAATTAATAGGGACAGTAGATCTAGCTGGTCTGTCATAATATAATAGAGAGAATAGATCTAGCTGATCTGTCACAATATAATAGAGACAGTAGATCTAGGTGATCTGTCATAATATAATAGAGACATTAGATCTAGCTGGTCTGTCATAATATAATAGAGACAGTAGATCTAGCTGGTCTGTCACAATATAACAGTGTCATTAGATCAGGCGGGTCTGTCATAACATAATAGAGACAGTAGATCTAGCGTGTCTGTCATAAAAAATAGAGATAGTAGATCTAGTGGTCTGTCATAATATAATAGAGAGAATAGATCTAGCTGATCTGTCATAATATAATAGAGACAGTAGATCTAGGTGATCTGTCATAATATAATAGAGACATTAGATCTAGCTGGTCTGTCATAACATAATAGAGACAGTAGATCTAGCTGGTCTGTCAATATAACAGTGTCATTAGATCAGGCGGGTCTGTCATAACATAATAGAGACAGTAGACCTAGCGTGTCTGTCATAAAATAATAGAGATAGTAGATCTAGCTGGTCTGTCATAAAATAATAGAGACAGTAGATCTAGCTGGTCTGTCATAATATAATATAGAGAATAGATCTAGCTGATTGTCAAATATAATAGAGACAGTAGATCTAGGTGATCTGTCATAACATAATAGAGACATTAGATCTAGCTGGTCTGTCATAATATAATAGAGACAGTAGATCTAGCTGGTCTGTCACAATATAACAGTGTCATTAGATCAGCGGGTCTGTCATAATAATAGAGACAGTAGATCTAGCGTGTCTGTCATAAAATAATAGAGATAGTAGATCTAGCTGTCTGTCAAAATATAATAGAGACAGTAGATCTAGGTGATCTGTCATAACATAATAGAGACATTAGATTTAGCTGGTCTGTCATAATATAATAGAGACAGTAGATCTAGCTGGTCTGTCACAATATAACAGTGTCATTAGATCAGGCGGGTCTGTCATAACATAATAGAGACAGTAGATCTAGCTGGTATGTCATAATAAATAGAGGCAGTAGATCTAGTGTGTCTGTCATAATATAATAGAGACAGTAGATCTAGCTGTTCTGTCATAATATAATAGAGACAGTAGATTAGCTGGTCTGTCATAATATAATAGAGACAGTAGATCTAGCTGGTCTGTCATAATATAATAGAGGCAGTAGATCTAGCGTGTCTGTCATAATATAATAGAGACAGTAGATCTAGCTGGTCTGTCATAATATAATAGAGACAGTAGAATTAGCTGGTATGTCATAAATAATAGAGACAGTAGATTTAGCTGGTCTGTCATAATATAATAGAGACAGTAGAGACAGTTGATCTAGTGGTCTGTCATATTATTATAGAGACAGTAGATCTAGCTGGTCTGTCATAATATAATAGAGAATTGTAGATCTAGCTGGTCTGTCATAATATAATAGAGAGAATAGATCTAGGTGGTCTGTCATAACATAATAGAGACAGTAGATCTAGCTGGTCTGTCATAAAATAATAGAGATTAGATCTAGCTGGTCTATCATAATATAATAGAGGCAGTAGACCTAGCGTGGTCTGTCATAAAATAATAGAGACATTAGATCTAGCTGGTCTGTCATAATATAATAGAGACAGTAGATCGAGCTGGTCTGTCATAATTTAATAGGGACAGTAGATCTAGCTGGTCTGTAATAATATAATAGAGAGAGTAGATCTAGCTGATCTGTCACAATATAATAGAGACAGTAGATCTAGGTGATCTGTCATAATATAATAGAGACAGTAGATCTAGCTGGTCTGTCATAATATAATAGAGACAGTAGATCTAGCTGGTCTGTCACAATATAACAGTGTCATTAGATCAGGGGGTCTGTCATAACATAATAGAGACAGTAGATCTAGCTGGTGTGTCATAATATAATAGAGACAGTAGATTAGCTGGTCTGTCATAATATAATAGAGATAGTAGATTTAGCTGGTCTGTCATAATATAATAGAGACAGTAGAGACAGTGATTTAGCTGGTCTGTCATATTATAATAGAGACAGTAGATCTAGCTGTGGTCTGTCATAATATAATAGTAATGTAGATCTAGCTGGTCTGTCATAATATAATAGAGAGAATAGATCTAGCTGGTCTGTCATAATATAATAGAGACAGTAGATCTAGCTGGTCTGTCATAAAATAATAGAGAGTAGATCTAGCTGGTCTGTCATAATATAATAGAGGCAGTAGATCAAGCGGTCTGTCATAATATAATAGAGACAGCAGATCTAGCTGGTCTGTCATAATATAATAGAGACAGTAGATCTAGCTGGTCTGTCATAATATAATAGAGACAGTAGATCTAGCTGGTCTGTCATAATATAATAGAGACAGTAGATCTAGCTGGTCTGTCATAATATAATAGAGACAGTACTCTAGCTGGTCTGTCATATTATAATAGAGACAGTAGATCTAGCTGGTCTGTCATAATAAATAGAAACAGTAGATCTAGCTGGTCTGTCATAATATAATAGATACAGTAGATTTAGCTGGTCTGTCATAATTTAATAGAGACAGTAGATCTAGCTGGTCTGTCATAATATAATAGAGACAGTAGATCTAGCTGGTCTGTCATAATATAATAGAGACAGTAGATTTAGCTGGTCTGTCATAATATAATAGAGACAGTAGATTTAGCTGGTCTGTCATAATATAATAGAGGCTGTAGATCTAGTCGTGTCTGTCAGCGCCGTGTGTATAGGTGGCAAGGAAGTCAGGCCCAGGAGAGTCGAAATAGAGTGTAAATGGAGTCTTTTAATAACTGTCCACAGAACATGCTCCATAAACACTAAATAGTACAGACATGAAAAAACATGGGTACGAGGAACCCGTCGCGCACCAATACAACAATAAACAACTCTGACAATAAAACAATCTCTGACAAAAGACATGAGGGGAAACAGAGCGTTAAATACACAACAGTTAATGAATGGGATTGAAAACAGGTGTGTGGAAGACAGACAAAGAACAATAATAAAGAGACAGTAGATCTAGCACCGCTCACGAATAAGGAGAGGCAAGACTTCGGCAGAAGCGTGACAGTGTCTGTCATAATATAATAGAGACAGTAGATCTAGCTGGTCTGTCATAATATAATAGAGACAGTAGATCTAGCTGGTCTGTCATAATATGATAGAGACAGTAGATCTAGCTGGTCTGTCATAATATAATAGAGACAGTAGATCTAGCTGGTCTGTCATAATATAATAGAGACAGTAGATCTAGCTGGTCTGTCATAATATAATAGAGACAGCAGATCTAGCTGGTCTGTCATAATATAATAGAGACAGTAGATCTAGCTGGTCTGTCATAAATAATAGAGAATGTAGATCTAGCTGGGCTGTCATAATATAATAGAGACATCGAGCAGTAGATCTAGCTGGTCTGTCATGTTATAATAGAGACAGTAGATCTAGCTGGTCTGTCATAATATAATAGAAACAGTAGGTTAGCTGGTCTGTCATAATATAATAGAGAGTAGACCTAGCTGGTCTGTCATAAATAATAGAGGCAGTAGATCTAGCTGGTCTGTCATAATATAATAGAGGCAGTAGATCTAGCTGGTCTGTCATAATATAATAGAAAACAGTAGGTCTAGCTGGTCTGTCATAATATAATAGAGACAGTAGATCTAGCTGGTCTGTCATAATATAATAGAGGCAGTAGATCTAGCTGGTCTGTCATAATATAATAGAGAATGTAGATCTAGCTGGGCTGTCATAATATAATAGAGACATCGAGGCAGTAGATCTAGCTTGTCTGTCATGTTATAATAGAGACAGTAGATCTAGCTGGTCTGTCATAATATAATAGAAACAGTATGTCTAGCTGGTCTGTCATAATATAATAGAGAGTAGATCTAGCTGGTCTGTCATAATATAATAGAGACAGTAGATCTAGCTGGTCTGTCATAATATAATAGAGGCAGTAGATCTAGCTGGGCTGTCATAATATAATAGAGACATCGAGAGACAGTAGATCTAGCTGGTCTGTCATAATATAATAGAGACAGTAGATCTAGCTGGTCTGTCCTAATATAATAGAGACAGTAGATCTAGCTGGTCTGTCATAATATAATAGAGGACAGTAGATCTAGCTGTGTCTGTCATAATATAATAGAGACAGTAGATCTAGCTGGTCTGTCAAATATAATAGAGACAGTAGATTTAGCTGGTCTGTCATAATACTAATAGAGACAGTAGATCTTAGCTGTCTGTCATAATATAATAGAGAAGTAGATATAGCTGGTCTGTCATAACTATAATAGAGACAGTAGATCTTAGCGGTCTGTCATAATATAATAGGAGACAGTAGATCTTAGCTGGTCTGTCATAATATAATAGAGACAAGTCGAGACAGTAATCTAGCTGGTCTGTCATAATATAATAGAGACAGTAGATCTAGCTGGTCTGTCATAATATAATAGAGACAGTAGATTTAGCTGGTCTGTCATAATATAATAGAGACAGTAGATCTAGCTGGTCTTCATAATATAATAGAGACAGTAGATCTAGCTGGTCTGTCATAATATAATAGAGGCAGTAGATCTAGCTGGTCTGTCATAATATAATAGAAACAGTAGGTCTAGCTGGTCTGTCATAATATAATAGAGAGTAGACTAGCTGGTCTGTCATAAATATAATAGAGACAGTAGATCTAGCTGGTCTGTCATAATATAATAGAGACAGTAGATCTAGCTGGTCTGTCATAATATAATAGAGACAGTAGATCTAGCTGGTCTGTGATAATATAATAGAGACAGTAGATCTAGCTGGTCTGTCATAATATAATTGTCACGCCCTGGT
>NW_023494305.1:5000-43642 GCF_013265735.2 Oncorhynchus mykiss
CTGCAAGAAGCAAAGCCGCTCCAAAAATACGTGGAACTCGTAAGTGTTCCTCTCCACGGAAGTCTTTAGTAAAAGGCGAAAGGCTTGTGCGTAATGAAGAGAAACCAGAGTCATATGGAAGTCAAGAGGTCGGGGCCCGAGACACACTCTGTGCACTCTAGGCAGGGTTCCCGCGGGTGCTCCCGGAACCCACTCTTCCAAGTTTTGGAGGGCTGTCTGTGGATAAAAAGAAGGTCGCAGACACAGAGAGAGAGAGAGAGAGAGAGAGAGAGAGAGAGAGAGAGAGAGAGAGAGAGAGAGAGAGAGAGAGAGAGAGAGAGAGAGAGAGAGACACACACAATCCTGGCCCCAATTCTTTTTTTTTTTTTTTTTTTTTTTTTTTTTTTTTAAGTAAAATGGCGGGAAACGGGGGACCCCATTGAAGGGCGCTTCGCCTTTCTTTCAGTTTGAATGTTTCTTTCCTTCTCTTCTTCTGCTAGCTAGCTAGCTAGCTAGCCAGCCAGCCAGCTGTTTACATAGCTTTGTGAATTTACATTTTTCCTTGACAACGGGAGAAAAGTGTTGCACCGTTCCCGGAGGTACTGCAATACCGGGTCGATGCGTGGAGCGGACGGAGCAAGCCCCATTTCCGACTCCCTGTTCGAAAAATCCATTTAATATGTAGTCCCCCGATGGGGGACGTATCAGATATTAAACTGATAAGAACAGATACTACACTTGATCTTAGCCAAAAGGCCGAGAAGCGATAACCCACAAATGGAACCCTGAAACCGCCGGACCCCCGGGGGTCTCGACAGACCCCAGCGGGTGGGTTGGCAAAAGCCAGCTCCTCTCTCCCTCCAACCCCCACCCACCCACCCACCCACCCACCCACCCACTGTTTCCCTGGCAACAAACAGGCAGGTGTTTTTTGGAAAAAGTCGCTAATGCGTCTGTAAGTCACTATCCTGGCCCATCTCTGTCAATTTCTCTTGAAACAAGATACCGGGCTCTGCAAGAAGCAAAGCCGCTCCAAAAATACGTGGAACTCGTAAGTGTTCCTCTCCACGGAAGTCTTTAGTAAAAGGCGAAAGGCTTGTGCGTAATGAAGAGAAACCAGAGTCATATGGAAGTCAAGAGGTCGGGGCCCGAGACACACTCTGTGCACTCTAGGCAGGGTTCCCGCGGGTGCTCCCGGAACCCACTCTTCCAAGTTTTGGAGGGCTGTCTGTGGATAAAAAGAAGGTCGCAGACACAGAGAGAGAGAGAGAGAGAGAGAGAGAGAGAGAGAGAGAGAGAGAGAGAGAGAGAGAGAGAGAGAGAGAGAGAGAGAGAGAGAGACACACACAATCCTGGCCCCAATTCTTTTTTTTTTTTTTTTTTTTTTTTTTTTTTTTTTTTAAGTAAAATGGCGGGAAACGGGGGACCCCATTGAAGGGCGCTTCGCCTTTCTTTCAGTTTGAATGTTTCTTTCCTTCTCTTCTTCTGCTAGCTAGCTAGCTAGCTAGCCAGCCAGCCAGCTGTTTACATAGCTTTGTGAATTTACATTTTTCCTTGACAACGGGAGAAAAGTGTTGCACCGTTCCCGGAGGTACTGCAATACCGGGTCGATGCGTGGAGCGGACGGAGCAAGCCCCATTTCCGACTCCCTGTTCGAAAAATCCATTTAATATGTAGTCCCCCGATGGGGGACGTATCAGATATTAAACTGATAAGAACAGATACTACACTTGATCTTAGCCAAAAGGCCGAGAAGCGATAACCCACAAATGGAACCCTGAAACCGCCGGACCCCCGGGGGTCTCGACAGACCCCAGCGGGTGGGTTGGCAAAAGCCAGCTCCTCTCTCCCTCCAACCCCCACCCACCCACCCACCCACCCACCCACCCACTGTTTCCCTGGCAACAAACAGGCAGGTGTTTTTTGGAAAAAGTCGCTAATGCGTCTGTAAGTCACTATCCTGGCCCATCTCTGTCAATTTCTCTTGAAACAAGATACCGGGCTCTGCAAGAAGCAAAGCCGCTCCAAAAATACGTGGAACTCGTAAGTGTTCCTCTCCACGGAAGTCTTTAGTAAAAGGCGAAAGGCTTGTGCGTAATGAAGAGAAACCAGAGTCATATGGAAGTCAAGAGGTCGGGGCCCGAGACACACTCTGTGCACTCTAGGCAGGGTTCCCGCGGGTGCTCCCGGAACCCACTCTTCCAAGTTTTGGAGGGCTGTCTGTGGATAAAAAGAAGGTCGCAGACACAGAGAGAGAGAGAGAGAGAGAGAGAGAGAGAGAGAGAGAGAGAGAGAGAGAGAGAGAGAGAGAGAGAGAGAGAGAGAGAGAGAGAGAGAGAGAGACACACACAATCCTGGCCCCAATTCTTTTTTTTTTTTTTTTTTTTTTTTTTTTTTTTTAAGTAAAATGGCGGGAAACGGGGGACCCCATTGAAGGGCGCTTCGCCTTTCTTTCAGTTTGAATGTTTCTTTCCTTCTCTTCTTCTGCTAGCTAGCTAGCTAGCTAGCCAGCCAGCCAGCTGTTTACATAGCTTTGTGAATTTACATTTTTCCTTGACAACGGGAGAAAAGTGTTTGCACCGTTCCCGGAGGTACTGCAATACCGGGTCGATGCGTGGAGCGGACGGAGCAAGCCCCATTTCCGACTCCCTGTTCGAAAAATCCATTTAATATGTAGTCCCCCGATGGGGGACGTATCAGATATTAAACTGATAAGAACAGATACTACACTTGATCTTAGCCAAAAGGCCGAGAAGCGATAACCCACAAATGGAACCCTGAAACCGCCGGACCCCCGGGGGTCTCGACAGACCCCAGCGGGTGGGTTGGCAAAAGCCAGCTCCTCTCTCCCTCCAACCCCCACCCACCCACCCACCCACCCACCCACCCACTGTTTCCCTGGCAACAAACAGGCAGGTGTTTTTTGGAAAAAGTCGCTAATGCGTCTGTAAGTCACTATCCTGGCCCATCTCTGTCAATTTCTCTTGAAACAAGATACCGGGCTCTGCAAGAAGCAAAGCCGCTCCAAAAATACGTGGAACTCGTAAGTGTTCCTCTCCACGGAAGTCTTTAGTAAAAGGCGAAAGGCTTGTGCGTAATGAAGAGAAACCAGAGTCATATGGAAGTCAAGAGGTCGGGGCCCGAGACACACTCTGTGCACTCTAGGCAGGGTTCCCGCGGGTGCTCCCGGAACCCACTCTTCCAAGTTTTGGAGGGCTGTCTGTGGATAAAAAGAAGGTCGCAGACACAGAGAGAGAGAGAGAGAGAGAGAGAGAGAGAGAGAGAGAGAGAGAGAGAGAGAGAGAGAGAGAGAGAGAGAGAGAGAGAGAGACACACACAATCCTGGCCCCAATTCTTTTTTTTTTTTTTTTTTTTTTTTTTTTTTTTTTTAAGTAAAATGGCGGGAAACGGGGGACCCCATTGAAGGGCGCTTCGCCTTTCTTTCAGTTTGAATGTTTCTTTCCTTCTCTTCTTCTGCTAGCTAGCTAGCTAGCTAGCCAGCCAGCCAGCTGTTTACATAGCTTTGTGAATTTACATTTTTCCTTGACAACGGGAGAAAAGTGTTGCACCGTTCCCGGAGGTACTGCAATACCGGGTCGATGCGTGGAGCGGACGGAGCAAGCCCCATTTCCGACTCCCTGTTCGAAAAATCCATTTAATATGTAGTCCCCCGATGGGGGACGTATCAGATATTAAACTGATAAGAACAGATACTACACTTGATCTTAGCCAAAAGGCCGAGAAGCGATAACCCACAAATGGAACCCTGAAACCGCCGGACCCCCGGGGGTCTCGACAGACCCCAGCGGGTGGGTTGGCAAAAGCCAGCTCCTCTCTCCCTCCAACCCCCACCCACCCACCCACCCACCCACCCACCCACTGTTTCCCTGGCAACAAACAGGCAGGTGTTTTTTGGAAAAAGTCGCTAATGCGTCTGTAAGTCACTATCCTGGCCCATCTCTGTCAATTTCTCTTGAAACAAGATACCGGGCTCTGCAAGAAGCAAAGCCGCTCCAAAAATACGTGGAACTCGTAAGTGTTCCTCTCCACGGAAGTCTTTAGTAAAAGGCGAAAGGCTTGTGCGTAATGAAGAGAAACCAGAGTCATATGGAAGTCAAGAGGTCGGGGCCCGAGACACACTCTGTGCACTCTAGGCAGGGTTCCCGCGGGTGCTCCCGGAACCCACTCTTCCAAGTTTTGGAGGGCTGTCTGTGGATAAAAAGAAGGTCGCAGACACAGAGAGAGAGAGAGAGAGAGAGAGAGAGAGAGAGAGAGAGAGAGAGAGAGAGAGAGAGAGAGAGAGAGAGAGAGAGAGAGAGAGAGACACACACAATCCTGGCCCCAATTCTTTTTTTTTTTTTTTTTTTTTTTTTTTTTTTTTTTAAGTAAAATGGCGGGAAACGGGGGACCCCATTGAAGGGCGCTTCGCCTTTCTTTCAGTTTGAATGTTTCTTTCCTTCTCTTCTTCTGCTAGCTAGCTAGCTAGCTAGCCAGCCAGCCAGCTGTTTACATAGCTTTGTGAATTTACATTTTTCCTTGACAACGGGAGAAAAGTGTTGCACCGTTCCCGGAGGTACTGCAATACCGGGTCGATGCGTGGAGCGGACGGAGCAAGCCCCATTTCCGACTCCCTGTTCGAAAAATCCATTTAATATGTAGTCCCCCGATGGGGGACGTATCAGATATTAAACTGATAAGAACAGATACTACACTTGATCTTAGCCAAAAGGCCGAGAAGCGATAACCCACAAATGGAACCCTGAAACCGCCGGACCCCCGGGGGTCTCGACAGACCCCAGCGGGTGGGTTGGCAAAAGCCAGCTCCTCTCTCCCTCCAACCCCCACCCACCCACCCACCCACCCACCCACCCACTGTTTCCCTGGCAACAAACAGGCAGGTGTTTTTTGGAAAAAGTCGCTAATGCGTCTGTAAGTCACTATCCTGGCCCATCTCTGTCAATTTCTCTTGAAACAAGATACCGGGCTCTGCAAGAAGCAAAGCCGCTCCAAAAATACGTGGAACTCGTAAGTGTTCCTCTCCACGGAAGTCTTTAGTAAAAGGCGAAAGGCTTGTGCGTAATGAAGAGAAACCAGAGTCATATGGAAGTCAAGAGGTCGGGGCCCGAGACACACTCTGTGCACTCTAGGCAGGGTTCCCGCGGGTGCTCCCGGAACCCACTCTTCCAAGTTTTGGAGGGCTGTCTGTGGATAAAAAGAAGGTCGCAGACACAGAGAGAGAGAGAGAGAGAGAGAGAGAGAGAGAGAGAGAGAGAGAGAGAGAGAGAGAGAGAGAGAGAGAGAGAGAGAGAGAGACACACACAATCCTGGCCCCAATTCTTTTTTTTTTTTTTTTTTTTTTTTTTTTTTTTTTTTTAAGTAAAATGGCGGGAAACGGGGGACCCCATTGAAGGGCGCTTCGCCTTTCTTTCAGTTTGAATGTTTCTTTCCTTCTCTTCTTCTGCTAGCTAGCTAGCTAGCTAGCCAGCCAGCCAGCTGTTTACATAGCTTTGTGAATTTACATTTTTCCTTGACAACGGGAGAAAAGTGTTGCACCGTTCCCGGAGGTACTGCAATACCGGGTCGATGCGTGGAGCGGACGGAGCAAGCCCCATTTCCGACTCCCTGTTCGAAAAATCCATTTAATATGTAGTCCCCCGATGGGGGACGTATCAGATATTAAACTGATAAGAACAGATACTACACTTGATCTTAGCCAAAAGGCCGAGAAGCGATAACCCACAAATGGAACCCTGAAACCGCCGGACCCCCGGGGGTCTCGACAGACCCCAGCGGGTGGGTTGGCAAAAGCCAGCTCCTCTCTCCCTCCAACCCCCACCCACCCACCCACCCACCCACCCACCCACTGTTTCCCTGGCAACAAACAGGCAGGTGTTTTTTGGAAAAAGTCGCTAATGCGTCTGTAAGTCACTATCCTGGCCCATCTCTGTCAATTTCTCTTGAAACAAGATACCGGGCTCTGCAAGAAGCAAAGCCGCTCCAAAAATACGTGGAACTCGTAAGTGTTCCTCTCCACGGAAGTCTTTAGTAAAAGGCGAAAGGCTTGTGCGTAATGAAGAGAAACCAGAGTCATATGGAAGTCAAGAGGTCGGGGCCCGAGACACACTCTGTGCACTCTAGGCAGGGTTCCCGCGGGTGCTCCCGGAACCCACTCTTCCAAGTTTTGGAGGGCTGTCTGTGGATAAAAAGAAGGTCGCAGACACAGAGAGAGAGAGAGAGAGAGAGAGAGAGAGAGAGAGAGAGAGAGAGAGAGAGAGAGAGAGAGAGAGAGAGAGAGAGAGAGAGAGAGAGACACACACAATCCTGGCCCCAATTCTTTTTTTTTTTTTTTTTTTTTTTTTTTTTTTTTTTAAGTAAAATGGCGGGAAACGGGGGACCCCATTGAAGGGCGCTTCGCCTTTCTTTCAGTTTGAATGTTTCTTTCCTTCTCTTCTTCTGCTAGCTAGCTAGCTAGCTAGCCAGCCAGCCAGCTGTTTACATAGCTTTGTGAATTTACATTTTTCCTTGACAACGGGAGAAAAGTGTTGCACCGTTCCCGGAGGTACTGCAATACCGGGTCGATGCGTGGAGCGGACGGAGCAAGCCCCATTTCCGACTCCCTGTTCGAAAAATCCATTTAATATGTAGTCCCCCGATGGGGGACGTATCAGATATTAAACTGATAAGAACAGATACTACACTTGATCTTAGCCAAAAGGCCGAGAAGCGATAACCCACAAATGGAACCCTGAAACCGCCGGACCCCCGGGGGTCTCGACAGACCCCAGCGGGTGGGTTGGCAAAAGCCAGCTCCTCTCTCCCTCCAACCCCCACCCACCCACCCACCCACCCACCCACCCACTGTTTCCCTGGCAACAAACAGGCAGGTGTTTTTTGGAAAAAGTCGCTAATGCGTCTGTAAGTCACTATCCTGGCCCATCTCTGTCAATTTCTCTTGAAACAAGATACCGGGCTCTGCAAGAAGCAAAGCCGCTCCAAAAATACGTGGAACTCGTAAGTGTTCCTCTCCACGGAAGTCTTTAGTAAAAGGCGAAAGGCTTGTGCGTAATGAAGAGAAACCAGAGTCATATGGAAGTCAAGAGGTCGGGGCCCGAGACACACTCTGTGCACTCTAGGCAGGGTTCCCGCGGGTGCTCCCGGAACCCACTCTTCCAAGTTTTGGAGGGCTGTCTGTGGATAAAAAGAAGGTCGCAGACACAGAGAGAGAGAGAGAGAGAGAGAGAGAGAGAGAGAGAGAGAGAGAGAGAGAGAGAGAGAGAGAGAGAGAGAGAGAGAGAGAGACACACACAATCCTGGCCCCAATTCTTTTTTTTTTTTTTTTTTTTTTTTTTTTTTTTTTTTAAGTAAAATGGCGGGAAACGGGGGACCCCATTGAAGGGCGCTTCGCCTTTCTTTCAGTTTGAATGTTTCTTTCCTTCTCTTCTTCTGCTAGCTAGCTAGCTAGCTAGCCAGCCAGCCAGCTGTTTACATAGCTTTGTGAATTTACATTTTTCCTTGACAACGGGAGAAAAGTGTTGCACCGTTCCCGGAGGTACTGCAATACCGGGTCGATGCGTGGAGCGGACGGAGCAAGCCCCATTTCCGACTCCCTGTTCGAAAAATCCATTTAATATGTAGTCCCCCGATGGGGGACGTATCAGATATTAAACTGATAAGAACAGATACTACACTTGATCTTAGCCAAAAGGCCGAGAAGCGATAACCCACAAATGGAACCCTGAAACCGCCGGACCCCCGGGGGTCTCGACAGACCCCAGCGGGTGGGTTGGCAAAAGCCAGCTCCTCTCTCCCTCCAACCCCCACCCACCCACCCACCCACCCACCCACCCACTGTTTCCCTGGCAACAAACAGGCAGGTGTTTTTTGGAAAAAGTCGCTAATGCGTCTGTAAGTCACTATCCTGGCCCATCTCTGTCAATTTCTCTTGAAACAAGATACCGGGCTCTGCAAGAAGCAAAGCCGCTCCAAAAATACGTGGAACTCGTAAGTGTTCCTCTCCACGGAAGTCTTTAGTAAAAGGCGAAAGGCTTGTGCGTAATGAAGAGAAACCAGAGTCATATGGAAGTCAAGAGGTCGGGGCCCGAGACACACTCTGTGCACTCTAGGCAGGGTTCCCGCGGGTGCTCCCGGAACCCACTCTTCCAAGTTTTGGAGGGCTGTCTGTGGATAAAAAGAAGGTCGCAGACACAGAGAGAGAGAGAGAGAGAGAGAGAGAGAGAGAGAGAGAGAGAGAGAGAGAGAGAGAGAGAGAGAGAGAGAGAGAGAGAGAGAGACACACACAATCCTGGCCCCAATTCTTTTTTTTTTTTTTTTTTTTTTTTTTTTTTTTTTAAGTAAAATGGCGGGAAACGGGGGACCCCATTGAAGGGCGCTTCGCCTTTCTTTCAGTTTGAATGTTTCTTTCCTTCTCTTCTTCTGCTAGCTAGCTAGCTAGCTAGCCAGCCAGCCAGCTGTTTACATAGCTTTGTGAATTTACATTTTTCCTTGACAACGGGAGAAAAGTGTTGCACCGTTCCCGGAGGTACTGCAATACCGGGTCGATGCGTGGAGCGGACGGAGCAAGCCCCATTTCCGACTCCCTGTTCGAAAAATCCATTTAATATGTAGTCCCCCGATGGGGGACGTATCAGATATTAAACTGATAAGAACAGATACTACACTTGATCTTAGCCAAAAGGCCGAGAAGCGATAACCCACAAATGGAACCCTGAAACCGCCGGACCCCCGGGGGTCTCGACAGACCCCAGCGGGTGGGTTGGCAAAAGCCAGCTCCTCTCTCCCTCCAACCCCCACCCACCCACCCACCCACCCACCCACCCACTGTTTCCCTGGCAACAAACAGGCAGGTGTTTTTTGGAAAAAGTCGCTAATGCGTCTGTAAGTCACTATCCTGGCCCATCTCTGTCAATTTCTCTTGAAACAAGATACCGGGCTCTGCAAGAAGCAAAGCCGCTCCAAAAATACGTGGAACTCGTAAGTGTTCCTCTCCACGGAAGTCTTTAGTAAAAGGCGAAAGGCTTGTGCGTAATGAAGAGAAACCAGAGTCATATGGAAGTCAAGAGGTCGGGGCCCGAGACACACTCTGTGCACTCTAGGCAGGGTTCCCGCGGGTGCTCCCGGAACCCACTCTTCCAAGTTTTGGAGGGCTGTCTGTGGATAAAAAGAAGGTCGCAGACACAGAGAGAGAGAGAGAGAGAGAGAGAGAGAGAGAGAGAGAGAGAGAGAGAGAGAGAGAGAGAGAGAGAGAGAGAGAGAGAGACACACACAATCCTGGCCCCAATTCTTTTTTTTTTTTTTTTTTTTTTTTTTTTTTTTTAAGTAAAATGGCGGGAAACGGGGGACCCCATTGAAGGGCGCTTCGCCTTTCTTTCAGTTTGAATGTTTCTTTCCTTCTCTTCTTCTGCTAGCTAGCTAGCTAGCTAGCCAGCCAGCCAGCTGTTTACATAGCTTTGTGAATTTACATTTTTCCTTGACAACGGGAGAAAAGTGTTGCACCGTTCCCGGAGGTACTGCAATACCGGGTCGATGCGTGGAGCGGACGGAGCAAGCCCCATTTCCGACTCCCTGTTCGAAAAATCCATTTAATATGTAGTCCCCCGATGGGGGACGTATCAGATATTAAACTGATAAGAACAGATACTACACTTGATCTTAGCCAAAAGGCCGAGAAGCGATAACCCACAAATGGAACCCTGAAACCGCCGGACCCCCGGGGGTCTCGACAGACCCCAGCGGGTGGGTTGGCAAAAGCCAGCTCCTCTCTCCCTCCAACCCCCACCCACCCACCCACCCACCCACCCACCCACTGTTTCCCTGGCAACAAACAGGCAGGTGTTTTTTGGAAAAAGTCGCTAATGCGTCTGTAAGTCACTATCCTGGCCCATCTCTGTCAATTTCTCTTGAAACAAGATACCGGGCTCTGCAAGAAGCAAAGCCGCTCCAAAAATACGTGGAACTCGTAAGTGTTCCTCTCCACGGAAGTCTTTAGTAAAAGGCGAAAGGCTTGTGCGTAATGAAGAGAAACCAGAGTCATATGGAAGTCAAGAGGTCGGGGCCCGAGACACACTCTGTGCACTCTAGGCAGGGTTCCCGCGGGTGCTCCCGGAACCCACTCTTCCAAGTTTTGGAGGGCTGTCTGTGGATAAAAAGAAGGTCGCAGACACAGAGAGAGAGAGAGAGAGAGAGAGAGAGAGAGAGAGAGAGAGAGAGAGAGAGAGAGAGAGAGAGAGAGAGAGAGAGAGAGAGAGAGACACACACAATCCTGGCCCCAATTCTTTTTTTTTTTTTTTTTTTTTTTTTTTTTTTTTAAGTAAAATGGCGGGAAACGGGGGACCCCATTGAAGGGCGCTTCGCCTTTCTTTCAGTTTGAATGTTTCTTTCCTTCTCTTCTTCTGCTAGCTAGCTAGCTAGCTAGCCAGCCAGCCAGCTGTTTACATAGCTTTGTGAATTTACATTTTTCCTTGACAACGGGAGAAAAGTGTTGCACCGTTCCCGGAGGTACTGCAATACCGGGTCGATGCGTGGAGCGGACGGAGCAAGCCCCATTTCCGACTCCCTGTTCGAAAAATCCATTTAATATGTAGTCCCCCGATGGGGGACGTATCAGATATTAAACTGATAAGAACAGATACTACACTTGATCTTAGCCAAAAGGCCGAGAAGCGATAACCCACAAATGGAACCCTGAAACCGCCGGACCCCCGGGGGTCTCGACAGACCCCAGCGGGTGGGTTGGCAAAAGCCAGCTCCTCTCTCCCTCCAACCCCCACCCACCCACCCACCCACCCACCCACCCACTGTTTCCCTGGCAACAAACAGGCAGGTGTTTTTTTGGAAAAAGTCGCTAATGCGTCTGTAAGTCACTATCCTGGCCCATCTCTGTCAATTTCTCTTGAAACAAGATACCGGGCTCTGCAAGAAGCAAAGCCGCTCCAAAAATACGTGGAACTCGTAAGTGTTCCTCTCCACGGAAGTCTTTAGTAAAAGGCGAAAGGCTTGTGCGTAATGAAGAGAAACCAGAGTCATATGGAAGTCAAGAGGTCGGGGCCCGAGACACACTCTGTGCACTCTAGGCAGGGTTCCCGCGGGTGCTCCCGGAACCCACTCTTCCAAGTTTTGGAGGGCTGTCTGTGGATAAAAAGAAGGTCGCAGACACAGAGAGAGAGAGAGAGAGAGAGAGAGAGAGAGAGAGAGAGAGAGAGAGAGAGAGAGAGAGAGAGAGAGAGAGAGAGAGAGACACACACAATCCTGGCCCCAATTCTTTTTTTTTTTTTTTTTTTTTTTTTTTTTTTTTTAAGTAAAATGGCGGGAAACGGGGGACCCCATTGAAGGGCGCTTCGCCTTTCTTTCAGTTTGAATGTTTCTTTCCTTCTCTTCTTCTGCTAGCTAGCTAGCTAGCTAGCCAGCCAGCCAGCTGTTTACATAGCTTTGTGAATTTACATTTTTCCTTGACAACGGGAGAAAAGTGTTGCACCGTTCCCGGAGGTACTGCAATACCGGGTCGATGCGTGGAGCGGACGGAGCAAGCCCCATTTCCGACTCCCTGTTCGAAAAATCCATTTAATATGTAGTCCCCCGATGGGGGACGTATCAGATATTAAACTGATAAGAACAGATACTACACTTGATCTTAGCCAAAAGGCCGAGAAGCGATAACCCACAAATGGAACCCTGAAACCGCCGGACCCCCGGGGGTCTCGACAGACCCCAGCGGGTGGGTTGGCAAAAGCCAGCTCCTCTCTCCCTCCAACCCCCACCCACCCACCCACCCACCCACCCACCCACTGTTTCCCTGGCAACAAACAGGCAGGTGTTTTTTGGAAAAAGTCGCTAATGCGTCTGTAAGTCACTATCCTGGCCCATCTCTGTCAATTTCTCTTGAAACAAGATACCGGGCTCTGCAAGAAGCAAAGCCGCTCCAAAAATACGTGGAACTCGTAAGTGTTCCTCTCCACGGAAGTCTTTAGTAAAAGGCGAAAGGCTTGTGCGTAATGAAGAGAAACCAGAGTCATATGGAAGTCAAGAGGTCGGGGCCCGAGACACACTCTGTGCACTCTAGGCAGGGTTCCCGCGGGTGCTCCCGGAACCCACTCTTCCAAGTTTTGGAGGGCTGTCTGTGGATAAAAAGAAGGTCGCAGACACAGAGAGAGAGAGAGAGAGAGAGAGAGAGAGAGAGAGAGAGAGAGAGAGAGAGAGAGAGAGAGAGAGAGAGAGAGAGAGAGAGAGACACACACAATCCTGGCCCCAATTCTTTTTTTTTTTTTTTTTTTTTTTTTTTTTTTTTAAGTAAAATGGCGGGAAACGGGGGACCCCATTGAAGGGCGCTTCGCCTTTCTTTCAGTTTGAATGTTTCTTTCCTTCTCTTCTTCTGCTAGCTAGCTAGCTAGCTAGCCAGCCAGCCAGCTGTTTACATAGCTTTGTGAATTTACATTTTTCCTTGACAACGGGAGAAAAGTGTTGCACCGTTCCCGGAGGTACTGCAATACCGGGTCGATGCGTGGAGCGGACGGAGCAAGCCCCATTTCCGACTCCCTGTTCGAAAAATCCATTTAATATGTAGTCCCCCGATGGGGGACGTATCAGATATTAAACTGATAAGAACAGATACTACACTTGATCTTAGCCAAAAGGCCGAGAAGCGATAACCCACAAATGGAACCCTGAAACCGCCGGACCCCCGGGGGTCTCGACAGACCCCAGCGGGTGGGTTGGCAAAAGCCAGCTCCTCTCTCCCTCCAACCCCCACCCACCCACCCACCCACCCACCCACCCACTGTTTCCCTGGCAACAAACAGGCAGGTGTTTTTTGGAAAAAGTCGCTAATGCGTCTGTAAGTCACTATCCTGGCCCATCTCTGTCAATTTCTCTTGAAACAAGATACCGGGCTCTGCAAGAAGCAAAGCCGCTCCAAAAATACGTGGAACTCGTAAGTGTTCCTCTCCACGGAAGTCTTTAGTAAAAGGCGAAAGGCTTGTGCGTAATGAAGAGAAACCAGAGTCATATGGAAGTCAAGAGGTCGGGGCCCGAGACACACTCTGTGCACTCTAGGCAGGGTTCCCGCGGGTGCTCCCGGAACCCACTCTTCCAAGTTTTGGAGGGCTGTCTGTGGATAAAAAGAAGGTCGCAGACACAGAGAGAGAGAGAGAGAGAGAGAGAGAGAGAGAGAGAGAGAGAGAGAGAGAGAGAGAGAGAGAGAGAGAGAGAGAGAGAGAGAGACACACACAATCCTGGCCCCAATTCTTTTTTTTTTTTTTTTTTTTTTTTTTTTTTTTAAGTAAAATGGCGGGAAACGGGGGACCCCATTGAAGGGCGCTTCGCCTTTCTTTCAGTTTGAATGTTTCTTTCCTTCTCTTCTTCTGCTAGCTAGCTAGCTAGCTAGCCAGCCAGCCAGCTGTTTACATAGCTTTGTGAATTTACATTTTTCCTTGACAACGGGAGAAAAGTGTTGCACCGTTCCCGGAGGTACTGCAATACCGGGTCGATGCGTGGAGCGGACGGAGCAAGCCCCATTTCCGACTCCCTGTTCGAAAAATCCATTTAATATGTAGTCCCCCGATGGGGGACGTATCAGATATTAAACTGATAAGAACAGATACTACACTTGATCTTAGCCAAAAGGCCGAGAAGCGATAACCCACAAATGGAACCCTGAAACCGCCGGACCCCCGGGGGTCTCGACAGACCCCAGCGGGTGGGTTGGCAAAAGCCAGCTCCTCTCTCCCTCCAACCCCCACCCACCCACCCACCCACCCACCCACCCACTGTTTCCCTGGCAACAAACAGGCAGGTGTTTTTTGGAAAAAGTCGCTAATGCGTCTGTAAGTCACTATCCTGGCCCATCTCTGTCAATTTCTCTTGAAACAAGATACCGGGCTCTGCAAGAAGCAAAGCCGCTCCAAAAATACGTGGAACTCGTAAGTGTTCCTCTCCACGGAAGTCTTTAGTAAAAGGCGAAAGGCTTGTGCGTAATGAAGAGAAACCAGAGTCATATGGAAGTCAAGAGGTCGGGGCCCGAGACACACTCTGTGCACTCTAGGCAGGGTTCCCGCGGGTGCTCCCGGAACCCACTCTTCCAAGTTTTGGAGGGCTGTCTGTGGATAAAAAGAAGGTCGCAGACACAGAGAGAGAGAGAGAGAGAGAGAGAGAGAGAGAGAGAGAGAGAGAGAGAGAGAGAGAGAGAGAGAGAGAGAGAGAGAGAGAGAGAGACACACACAATCCTGGCCCCAATTCTTTTTTTTTTTTTTTTTTTTTTTTTTTTTTTTAAGTAAAATGGCGGGAAACGGGGGACCCCATTGAAGGGCGCTTCGCCTTTCTTTCAGTTTGAATGTTTCTTTCCTTCTCTTCTTCTGCTAGCTAGCTAGCTAGCTAGCCAGCCAGCCAGCTGTTTACATAGCTTTGTGAATTTACATTTTTCCTTGACAACGGGAGAAAAGTGTTGCACCGTTCCCGGAGGTACTGCAATACCGGGTCGATGCGTGGAGCGGACGGAGCAAGCCCCATTTCCGACTCCCTGTTCGAAAAATCCATTTAATATGTAGTCCCCCGATGGGGGACGTATCAGATATTAAACTGATAAGAACAGATACTACACTTGATCTTAGCCAAAAGGCCGAGAAGCGATAACCCACAAATGGAACCCTGAAACCGCCGGACCCCCGGGGGTCTCGACAGACCCCAGCGGGTGGGTTGGCAAAAGCCAGCTCCTCTCTCCCTCCAACCCCCACCCACCCACCCACCCACCCACCCACCCACTGTTTCCCTGGCAACAAACAGGCAGGTGTTTTTTTGGAAAAAGTCGCTAATGCGTCTGTAAGTCACTATCCTGGCCCATCTCTGTCAATTTCTCTTGAAACAAGATACCGGGCTCTGCAAGAAGCAAAGCCGCTCCAAAAATACGTGGAACTCGTAAGTGTTCCTCTCCACGGAAGTCTTTAGTAAAAGGCGAAAGGCTTGTGCGTAATGAAGAGAAACCAGAGTCATATGGAAGTCAAGAGGTCGGGGCCCGAGACACACTCTGTGCACTCTAGGCAGGGTTCCCGCGGGTGCTCCCGGAACCCACTCTTCCAAGTTTTGGAGGGCTGTCTGTGGATAAAAAGAAGGTCGCAGACACAGAGAGAGAGAGAGAGAGAGAGAGAGAGAGAGAGAGAGAGAGAGAGAGAGAGAGAGAGAGAGAGAGAGAGAGAGAGAGAGAGAGACACACACAATCCTGGCCCCAATTCTTTTTTTTTTTTTTTTTTTTTTTTTTTTTTTTTAAGTAAAATGGCGGGAAACGGGGGACCCCATTGAAGGGCGCTTCGCCTTTCTTTCAGTTTGAATGTTTCTTTCCTTCTCTTCTTCTGCTAGCTAGCTAGCTAGCTAGCCAGCCAGCCAGCTGTTTACATAGCTTTGTGAATTTACATTTTTCCTTGACAACGGGAGAAAAGTGTTGCACCGTTCCCGGAGGTACTGCAATACCGGGTCGATGCGTGGAGCGGACGGAGCAAGCCCCATTTCCGACTCCCTGTTCGAAAAATCCATTTAATATGTAGTCCCCCGATGGGGGACGTATCAGATATTAAACTGATAAGAACAGATACTACACTTGATCTTAGCCAAAAGGCCGAGAAGCGATAACCCACAAATGGAACCCTGAAACCGCCGGACCCCCGGGGGTCTCGACAGACCCCAGCGGGTGGGTTGGCAAAAGCCAGCTCCTCTCTCCCTCCAACCCCCACCCACCCACCCACCCACCCACCCACCCACTGTTTCCCTGGCAACAAACAGGCAGGTGTTTTTTGGAAAAAGTCGCTAATGCGTCTGTAAGTCACTATCCTGGCCCATCTCTGTCAATTTCTCTTGAAACAAGATACCGGGCTCTGCAAGAAGCAAAGCCGCTCCAAAAATACGTGGAACTCGTAAGTGTTCCTCTCCACGGAAGTCTTTAGTAAAAGGCGAAAGGCTTGTGCGTAATGAAGAGAAACCAGAGTCATATGGAAGTCAAGAGGTCGGGGCCCGAGACACACTCTGTGCACTCTAGGCAGGGTTCCCGCGGGTGCTCCCGGAACCCACTCTTCCAAGTTTTGGAGGGCTGTCTGTGGATAAAAAGAAGGTCGCAGACACAGAGAGAGAGAGAGAGAGAGAGAGAGAGAGAGAGAGAGAGAGAGAGAGAGAGAGAGAGAGAGAGAGAGAGAGAGAGAGAGAGACACACACAATCCTGGCCCCAATTCTTTTTTTTTTTTTTTTTTTTTTTTTTTTTTTTTAAGTAAAATGGCGGGAAACGGGGGACCCCATTGAAGGGCGCTTCGCCTTTCTTTCAGTTTGAATGTTTCTTTCCTTCTCTTCTTCTGCTAGCTAGCTAGCTAGCTAGCCAGCCAGCCAGCTGTTTACATAGCTTTGTGAATTTACATTTTTCCTTGACAACGGGAGAAAAGTGTTGCACCGTTCCCGGAGGTACTGCAATACCGGGTCGATGCGTGGAGCGGACGGAGCAAGCCCCATTTCCGACTCCCTGTTCGAAAAATCCATTTAATATGTAGTCCCCCGATGGGGGACGTATCAGATATTAAACTGATAAGAACAGATACTACACTTGATCTTAGCCAAAAGGCCGAGAAGCGATAACCCACAAATGGAACCCTGAAACCGCCGGACCCCCGGGGGTCTCGACAGACCCCAGCGGGTGGGTTGGCAAAAGCCAGCTCCTCTCTCCCTCCAACCCCCACCCACCCACCCACCCACCCACCCACCCACTGTTTCCCTGGCAACAAACAGGCAGGTGTTTTTTGGAAAAAGTCGCTAATGCGTCTGTAAGTCACTATCCTGGCCCATCTCTGTCAATTTCTCTTGAAACAAGATACCGGGCTCTGCAAGAAGCAAAGCCGCTCCAAAAATACGTGGAACTCGTAAGTGTTCCTCTCCACGGAAGTCTTTAGTAAAAGGCGAAAGGCTTGTGCGTAATGAAGAGAAACCAGAGTCATATGGAAGTCAAGAGGTCGGGGCCCGAGACACACTCTGTGCACTCTAGGCAGGGTTCCCGCGGGTGCTCCCGGAACCCACTCTTCCAAGTTTTGGAGGGCTGTCTGTGGATAAAAAGAAGGTCGCAGACACAGAGAGAGAGAGAGAGAGAGAGAGAGAGAGAGAGAGAGAGAGAGAGAGAGAGAGAGAGAGAGAGAGAGAGAGAGAGAGAGAGACACACACAATCCTGGCCCCAATTCTTTTTTTTTTTTTTTTTTTTTTTTTTTTTTTTAAGTAAAATGGCGGGAAACGGGGGACCCCATTGAAGGGCGCTTCGCCTTTCTTTCAGTTTGAATGTTTCTTTCCTTCTCTTCTTCTGCTAGCTAGCTAGCTAGCTAGCCAGCCAGCCAGCTGTTTACATAGCTTTGTGAATTTACATTTTTCCTTGACAACGGGAGAAAAGTGTTGCACCGTTCCCGGAGGTACTGCAATACCGGGTCGATGCGTGGAGCGGACGGAGCAAGCCCCATTTCCGACTCCCTGTTCGAAAAATCCATTTAATATGTAGTCCCCCGATGGGGGACGTATCAGATATTAAACTGATAAGAACAGATACTACACTTGATCTTAGCCAAAAGGCCGAGAAGCGATAACCCACAAATGGAACCCTGAAACCGCCGGACCCCCGGGGGTCTCGACAGACCCCAGCGGGTGGGTTGGCAAAAGCCAGCTCCTCTCTCCCTCCAACCCCCACCCACCCACCCACCCACCCACCCACCCACTGTTTCCCTGGCAACAAACAGGCAGGTGTTTTTTGGAAAAAGTCGCTAATGCGTCTGTAAGTCACTATCCTGGCCCATCTCTGTCAATTTCTCTTGAAACAAGATACCGGGCTCTGCAAGAAGCAAAGCCGCTCCAAAAATACGTGGAACTCGTAAGTGTTCCTCTCCACGGAAGTCTTTAGTAAAAGGCGAAAGGCTTGTGCGTAATGAAGAGAAACCAGAGTCATATGGAAGTCAAGAGGTCGGGGCCCGAGACACACTCTGTGCACTCTAGGCAGGGTTCCCGCGGGTGCTCCCGGAACCCACTCTTCCAAGTTTTGGAGGGCTGTCTGTGGATAAAAAGAAGGTCGCAGACACAGAGAGAGAGAGAGAGAGAGAGAGAGAGAGAGAGAGAGAGAGAGAGAGAGAGAGAGAGAGAGAGAGAGAGAGAGAGAGAGACACACACAATCCTGGCCCCAATTCTTTTTTTTTTTTTTTTTTTTTTTTTTTTTTTAAGTAAAATGGCGGGAAACGGGGGACCCCATTGAAGGGCGCTTCGCCTTTCTTTCAGTTTGAATGTTTCTTTCCTTCTCTTCTTCTGCTAGCTAGCTAGCTAGCTAGCCAGCCAGCCAGCTGTTTACATAGCTTTGTGAATTTACATTTTTCCTTGACAACGGGAGAAAAGTGTTGCACCGTTCCCGGAGGTACTGCAATACCGGGTCGATGCGTGGAGCGGACGGAGCAAGCCCCATTTCCGACTCCCTGTTCGAAAAATCCATTTAATATGTAGTCCCCCGATGGGGGACGTATCAGATATTAAACTGATAAGAACAGATACTACACTTGATCTTAGCCAAAAGGCCGAGAAGCGATAACCCACAAATGGAACCCTGAAACCGCCGGACCCCCGGGGGTCTCGACAGACCCCAGCGGGTGGGTTGGCAAAAGCCAGCTCCTCTCTCCCTCCAACCCCCACCCACCCACCCACCCACCCACCCACCCACTGTTTCCCTGGCAACAAACAGGCAGGTGTTTTTTGGAAAAAGTCGCTAATGCGTCTGTAAGTCACTATCCTGGCCCATCTCTGTCAATTTCTCTTGAAACAAGATACCGGGCTCTGCAAGAAGCAAAGCCGCTCCAAAAATACGTGGAACTCGTAAGTGTTCCTCTCCACGGAAGTCTTTAGTAAAAGGCGAAAGGCTTGTGCGTAATGAAGAGAAACCAGAGTCATATGGAAGTCAAGAGGTCGGGGCCCGAGACACACTCTGTGCACTCTAGGCAGGGTTCCCGCGGGTGCTCCCGGAACCCACTCTTCCAAGTTTTGGAGGGCTGTCTGTGGATAAAAAGAAGGTCGCAGACACAGAGAGAGAGAGAGAGAGAGAGAGAGAGAGAGAGAGAGAGAGAGAGAGAGAGAGAGAGAGAGAGAGAGAGAGAGAGAGAGAGAGAGACACACACAATCCTGGCCCCAATTCTTTTTTTTTTTTTTTTTTTTTTTTTTTTTTTTTAAGTAAAATGGCGGGAAACGGGGGACCCCATTGAAGGGCGCTTCGCCTTTCTTTCAGTTTGAATGTTTCTTTCCTTCTCTTCTTCTGCTAGCTAGCTAGCTAGCTAGCCAGCCAGCCAGCTGTTTACATAGCTTTGTGAATTTACATTTTTCCTTGACAACGGGAGAAAAGTGTTGCACCGTTCCCGGAGGTACTGCAATACCGGGTCGATGCGTGGAGCGGACGGAGCAAGCCCCATTTCCGACTCCCTGTTCGAAAAATCCATTTAATATGTAGTCCCCCGATGGGGGACGTATCAGATATTAAACTGATAAGAACAGATACTACACTTGATCTTAGCCAAAAGGCCGAGAAGCGATAACCCACAAATGGAACCCTGAAACCGCCGGACCCCCGGGGGTCTCGACAGACCCCAGCGGGTGGGTTGGCAAAAGCCAGCTCCTCTCTCCCTCCAACCCCCACCCACCCACCCACCCACCCACCCACCCACTGTTTCCCTGGCAACAAACAGGCAGGTGTTTTTTGGAAAAAGTCGCTAATGCGTCTGTAAGTCACTATCCTGGCCCATCTCTGTCAATTTCTCTTGAAACAAGATACCGGGCTCTGCAAGAAGCAAAGCCGCTCCAAAAATACGTGGAACTCGTAAGTGTTCCTCTCCACGGAAGTCTTTAGTAAAAGGCGAAAGGCTTGTGCGTAATGAAGAGAAACCAGAGTCATATGGAAGTCAAGAGGTCGGGGCCCGAGACACACTCTGTGCACTCTAGGCAGGGTTCCCGCGGGTGCTCCCGGAACCCACTCTTCCAAGTTTTGGAGGGCTGTCTGTGGATAAAAAGAAGGTCGCAGACACAGAGAGAGAGAGAGAGAGAGAGAGAGAGAGAGAGAGAGAGAGAGAGAGAGAGAGAGAGAGAGAGAGAGAGAGAGAGAGAGAGAGACACACACAATCCTGGCCCCAATTCTTTTTTTTTTTTTTTTTTTTTTTTTTTTTTTAAGTAAAATGGCGGGAAACGGGGGACCCCATTGAAGGGCGCTTCGCCTTTCTTTCAGTTTGAATGTTTCTTTCCTTCTCTTCTTCTGCTAGCTAGCTAGCTAGCTAGCCAGCCAGCCAGCTGTTTACATAGCTTTGTGAATTTACATTTTTCCTTGACAACGGGAGAAAAGTGTTGCACCGTTCCCGGAGGTACTGC
Source organism: Oncorhynchus mykiss (assembly GCF_013265735.2). Classification (NCBI taxonomy): domain Eukaryota; kingdom Metazoa; phylum Chordata; class Actinopteri; order Salmoniformes; family Salmonidae; genus Oncorhynchus; species Oncorhynchus mykiss. The sequence continues at coordinate 25,380 of NW_023494305.1, forward strand.
AATACCGGGTCGATGCGTGGAGCGGACGGAGCAAGCCCCATTTCCGACTCCCTGTTCGAAAAATCCATTTAATATGTAGTCCCCCGATGGGGGACGTATCAGATATTAAACTGATAAGAACAGATACTACACTTGATCTTAGCCAAAAGGCCGAGAAGCGATAACCCACAAATGGAACCCTGAAACCGCCGGACCCCCGGGGGTCTCGACAGACCCCAGCGGGTGGGTTGGCAAAAGCCAGCTCCTCTCTCCCTCCAACCCCCACCCACCCACCCACCCACCCACCCACCCACTGTTTCCCTGGCAACAAACAGGCAGGTGTTTTTTGGAAAAAGTCGCTAATGCGTCTGTAAGTCACTATCCTGGCCCATCTCTGTCAATTTCTCTTGAAACAAGATACCGGGCTCTGCAAGAAGCAAAGCCGCTCCAAAAATACGTGGAACTCGTAAGTGTTCCTCTCCACGGAAGTCTTTAGTAAAAGGCGAAAGGCTTGTGCGTAATGAAGAGAAACCAGAGTCATATGGAAGTCAAGAGGTCGGGGCCCGAGACACACTCTGTGCACTCTAGGCAGGGTTCCCGCGGGTGCTCCCGGAACCCACTCTTCCAAGTTTTGGAGGGCTGTCTGTGGATAAAAAGAAGGTCGCAGACACAGAGAGAGAGAGAGAGAGAGAGAGAGAGAGAGAGAGAGAGAGAGAGAGAGAGAGAGAGAGAGAGAGAGAGAGAGAGAGAGAGACACACACAATCCTGGCCCCAATTCTTTTTTTTTTTTTTTTTTTTTTTTTTTTTTTTAAGTAAAATGGCGGGAAACGGGGGACCCCATTGAAGGGCGCTTCGCCTTTCTTTCAGTTTGAATGTTTCTTTCCTTCTCTTCTTCTGCTAGCTAGCTAGCTAGCTAGCCAGCCAGCCAGCTGTTTACATAGCTTTGTGAATTTACATTTTTCCTTGACAACGGGAGAAAAGTGTTGCACCGTTCCCGGAGGTACTGCAATACCGGGTCGATGCGTGGAGCGGACGGAGCAAGCCCCATTTCCGACTCCCTGTTCGAAAAATCCATTTAATATGTAGTCCCCCGATGGGGGACGTATCAGATATTAAACTGATAAGAACAGATACTACACTTGATCTTAGCCAAAAGGCCGAGAAGCGATAACCCACAAATGGAACCCTGAAACCGCCGGACCCCCGGGGGTCTCGACAGACCCCAGCGGGTGGGTTGGCAAAAGCCAGCTCCTCTCTCCCTCCAACCCCCACCCACCCACCCACCCACCCACCCACCCACTGTTTCCCTGGCAACAAACAGGCAGGTGTTTTTTGGAAAAAGTCGCTAATGCGTCTGTAAGTCACTATCCTGGCCCATCTCTGTCAATTTCTCTTGAAACAAGATACCGGGCTCTGCAAGAAGCAAAGCCGCTCCAAAAATACGTGGAACTCGTAAGTGTTCCTCTCCACGGAAGTCTTTAGTAAAAGGCGAAAGGCTTGTGCGTAATGAAGAGAAACCAGAGTCATATGGAAGTCAAGAGGTCGGGGCCCGAGACACACTCTGTGCACTCTAGGCAGGGTTCCCGCGGGTGCTCCCGGAACCCACTCTTCCAAGTTTTGGAGGGCTGTCTGTGGATAAAAAGAAGGTCGCAGACACAGAGAGAGAGAGAGAGAGAGAGAGAGAGAGAGAGAGAGAGAGAGAGAGAGAGAGAGAGAGAGAGAGAGAGAGAGAGAGACACACACAATCCTGGCCCCAATTCTTTTTTTTTTTTTTTTTTTTTTTTTTTTTTTTTAAGTAAAATGGCGGGAAACGGGGGACCCCATTGAAGGGCGCTTCGCCTTTCTTTCAGTTTGAATGTTTCTTTCCTTCTCTTCTTCTGCTAGCTAGCTAGCTAGCTAGCCAGCCAGCCAGCTGTTTACATAGCTTTGTGAATTTACATTTTTCCTTGACAACGGGAGAAAAGTGTTGCACCGTTCCCGGAGGTACTGCAATACCGGGTCGATGCGTGGAGCGGACGGAGCAAGCCCCATTTCCGACTCCCTGTTCGAAAAATCCATTTAATATGTAGTCCCCCGATGGGGGACGTATCAGATATTAAACTGATAAGAACAGATACTACACTTGATCTTAGCCAAAAGGCCGAGAAGCGATAACCCACAAATGGAACCCTGAAACCGCCGGACCCCCGGGGGTCTCGACAGACCCCAGCGGGTGGGTTGGCAAAAGCCAGCTCCTCTCTCCCTCCAACCCCCACCCACCCACCCACCCACCCACCCACCCACTGTTTCCCTGGCAACAAACAGGCAGGTGTTTTTTGGAAAAAGTCGCTAATGCGTCTGTAAGTCACTATCCTGGCCCATCTCTGTCAATTTCTCTTGAAACAAGATACCGGGCTCTGCAAGAAGCAAAGCCGCTCCAAAAATACGTGGAACTCGTAAGTGTTCCTCTCCACGGAAGTCTTTAGTAAAAGGCGAAAGGCTTGTGCGTAATGAAGAGAAACCAGAGTCATATGGAAGTCAAGAGGTCGGGGCCCGAGACACACTCTGTGCACTCTAGGCAGGGTTCCCGCGGGTGCTCCCGGAACCCACTCTTCCAAGTTTTGGAGGGCTGTCTGTGGATAAAAAGAAGGTCGCAGACACAGAGAGAGAGAGAGAGAGAGAGAGAGAGAGAGAGAGAGAGAGAGAGAGAGAGAGAGAGAGAGAGAGAGAGAGAGAGAGAGAGAGAGACACACACAATCCTGGCCCCAATTCTTTTTTTTTTTTTTTTTTTTTTTTTTTTTTTTAAGTAAAATGGCGGGAAACGGGGGACCCCATTGAAGGGCGCTTCGCCTTTCTTTCAGTTTGAATGTTTCTTTCCTTCTCTTCTTCTGCTAGCTAGCTAGCTAGCTAGCCAGCCAGCCAGCTGTTTACATAGCTTTGTGAATTTACATTTTTCCTTGACAACGGGAGAAAAGTGTTGCACCGTTCCCGGAGGTACTGCAATACCGGGTCGATGCGTGGAGCGGACGGAGCAAGCCCCATTTCCGACTCCCTGTTCGAAAAATCCATTTAATATGTAGTCCCCCGATGGGGGACGTATCAGATATTAAACTGATAAGAACAGATACTACACTTGATCTTAGCCAAAAGGCCGAGAAGCGATAACCCACAAATGGAACCCTGAAACCGCCGGACCCCCGGGGGTCTCGACAGACCCCAGCGGGTGGGTTGGCAAAAGCCAGCTCCTCTCTCCCTCCAACCCCCACCCACCCACCCACCCACCCACCCACCCACTGTTTCCCTGGCAACAAACAGGCAGGTGTTTTTTGGAAAAAGTCGCTAATGCGTCTGTAAGTCACTATCCTGGCCCATCTCTGTCAATTTCTCTTGAAACAAGATACCGGGCTCTGCAAGAAGCAAAGCCGCTCCAAAAATACGTGGAACTCGTAAGTGTTCCTCTCCACGGAAGTCTTTAGTAAAAGGCGAAAGGCTTGTGCGTAATGAAGAGAAACCAGAGTCATATGGAAGTCAAGAGGTCGGGGCCCGAGACACACTCTGTGCACTCTAGGCAGGGTTCCCGCGGGTGCTCCCGGAACCCACTCTTCCAAGTTTTGGAGGGCTGTCTGTGGATAAAAAGAAGGTCGCAGACACAGAGAGAGAGAGAGAGAGAGAGAGAGAGAGAGAGAGAGAGAGAGAGAGAGAGAGAGAGAGAGAGAGAGAGAGAGAGAGAGAGACACACACAATCCTGGCCCCAATTCTTTTTTTTTTTTTTTTTTTTTTTTTTTTTTTTTAAGTAAAATGGCGGGAAACGGGGGACCCCATTGAAGGGCGCTTCGCCTTTCTTTCAGTTTGAATGTTTCTTTCCTTCTCTTCTTCTGCTAGCTAGCTAGCTAGCTAGCCAGCCAGCCAGCTGTTTACATAGCTTTGTGAATTTACATTTTTCCTTGACAACGGGAGAAAAGTGTTGCACCGTTCCCGGAGGTACTGCAATACCGGGTCGATGCGTGGAGCGGACGGAGCAAGCCCCATTTCCGACTCCCTGTTCGAAAAATCCATTTAATATGTAGTCCCCCGATGGGGGACGTATCAGATATTAAACTGATAAGAACAGATACTACACTTGATCTTAGCCAAAAGGCCGAGAAGCGATAACCCACAAATGGAACCCTGAAACCGCCGGACCCCCGGGGGTCTCGACAGACCCCAGCGGGTGGGTTGGCAAAAGCCAGCTCCTCTCTCCCTCCAACCCCCACCCACCCACCCACCCACCCACCCACCCACTGTTTCCCTGGCAACAAACAGGCAGGTGTTTTTTGGAAAAAGTCGCTAATGCGTCTGTAAGTCACTATCCTGGCCCATCTCTGTCAATTTCTCTTGAAACAAGATACCGGGCTCTGCAAGAAGCAAAGCCGCTCCAAAAATACGTGGAACTCGTAAGTGTTCCTCTCCACGGAAGTCTTTAGTAAAAGGCGAAAGGCTTGTGCGTAATGAAGAGAAACCAGAGTCATATGGAAGTCAAGAGGTCGGGGCCCGAGACACACTCTGTGCACTCTAGGCAGGGTTCCCGCGGGTGCTCCCGGAACCCACTCTTCCAAGTTTTGGAGGGCTGTCTGTGGATAAAAAGAAGGTCGCAGACACAGAGAGAGAGAGAGAGAGAGAGAGAGAGAGAGAGAGAGAGAGAGAGAGAGAGAGAGAGAGAGAGAGAGAGAGAGAGAGAGAGACACACACAATCCTGGCCCCAATTCTTTTTTTTTTTTTTTTTTTTTTTTTTTTTTTTTTAAGTAAAATGGCGGGAAACGGGGGACCCCATTGAAGGGCGCTTCGCCTTTCTTTCAGTTTGAATGTTTCTTTCCTTCTCTTCTTCTGCTAGCTAGCTAGCTAGCTAGCCAGCCAGCCAGCTGTTTACATAGCTTTGTGAATTTACATTTTTCCTTGACAACGGGAGAAAAGTGTTGCACCGTTCCCGGAGGTACTGCAATACCGGGTCGATGCGTGGAGCGGACGGAGCAAGCCCCATTTCCGACTCCCTGTTCGAAAAATCCATTTAATATGTAGTCCCCCGATGGGGGACGTATCAGATATTAAACTGATAAGAACAGATACTACACTTGATCTTAGCCAAAAGGCCGAGAAGCGATAACCCACAAATGGAACCCTGAAACCGCCGGACCCCCGGGGGTCTCGACAGACCCCAGCGGGTGGGTTGGCAAAAGCCAGCTCCTCTCTCCCTCCAACCCCCACCCACCCACCCACCCACCCACCCACCCACTGTTTCCCTGGCAACAAACAGGCAGGTGTTTTTTGGAAAAAGTCGCTAATGCGTCTGTAAGTCACTATCCTGGCCCATCTCTGTCAATTTCTCTTGAAACAAGATACCGGGCTCTGCAAGAAGCAAAGCCGCTCCAAAAATACGTGGAACTCGTAAGTGTTCCTCTCCACGGAAGTCTTTAGTAAAAGGCGAAAGGCTTGTGCGTAATGAAGAGAAACCAGAGTCATATGGAAGTCAAGAGGTCGGGGCCCGAGACACACTCTGTGCACTCTAGGCAGGGTTCCCGCGGGTGCTCCCGGAACCCACTCTTCCAAGTTTTGGAGGGCTGTCTGTGGATAAAAAGAAGGTCGCAGACACAGAGAGAGAGAGAGAGAGAGAGAGAGAGAGAGAGAGAGAGAGAGAGAGAGAGAGAGAGAGAGAGAGAGAGAGAGAGAGAGAGAGAGACACACACAATCCTGGCCCCAATTCTTTTTTTTTTTTTTTTTTTTTTTTTTTTTTTTTAAGTAAAATGGCGGGAAACGGGGGACCCCATTGAAGGGCGCTTCGCCTTTCTTTCAGTTTGAATGTTTCTTTCCTTCTCTTCTTCTGCTAGCTAGCTAGCTAGCTAGCCAGCCAGCCAGCTGTTTACATAGCTTTGTGAATTTACATTTTTCCTTGACAACGGGAGAAAAGTGTTGCACCGTTCCCGGAGGTACTGCAATACCGGGTCGATGCGTGGAGCGGACGGAGCAAGCCCCATTTCCGACTCCCTGTTCGAAAAATCCATTTAATATGTAGTCCCCCGATGGGGGACGTATCAGATATTAAACTGATAAGAACAGATACTACACTTGATCTTAGCCAAAAGGCCGAGAAGCGATAACCCACAAATGGAACCCTGAAACCGCCGGACCCCCGGGGGTCTCGACAGACCCCAGCGGGTGGGTTGGCAAAAGCCAGCTCCTCTCTCCCTCCAACCCCCACCCACCCACCCACCCACCCACCCACCCACTGTTTCCCTGGCAACAAACAGGCAGGTGTTTTTTGGAAAAAGTCGCTAATGCGTCTGTAAGTCACTATCCTGGCCCATCTCTGTCAATTTCTCTTGAAACAAGATACCGGGCTCTGCAAGAAGCAAAGCCGCTCCAAAAATACGTGGAACTCGTAAGTGTTCCTCTCCACGGAAGTCTTTAGTAAAAGGCGAAAGGCTTGTGCGTAATGAAGAGAAACCAGAGTCATATGGAAGTCAAGAGGTCGGGGCCCGAGACACACTCTGTGCACTCTAGGCAGGGTTCCCGCGGGTGCTCCCGGAACCCACTCTTCCAAGTTTTGGAGGGCTGTCTGTGGATAAAAAGAAGGTCGCAGACACAGAGAGAGAGAGAGAGAGAGAGAGAGAGAGAGAGAGAGAGAGAGAGAGAGAGAGAGAGAGAGAGAGAGAGAGAGAGAGAGAGAGACACACACAATCCTGGCCCCAATTCTTTTTTTTTTTTTTTTTTTTTTTTTTTTTTTTAAGTAAAATGGCGGGAAACGGGGGACCCCATTGAAGGGCGCTTCGCCTTTCTTTCAGTTTGAATGTTTCTTTCCTTCTCTTCTTCTGCTAGCTAGCTAGCTAGCTAGCCAGCCAGCCAGCTGTTTACATAGCTTTGTGAATTTACATTTTTCCTTGACAACGGGAGAAAAGTGTTGCACCGTTCCCGGAGGTACTGCAATACCGGGTCGATGCGTGGAGCGGACGGAGCAAGCCCCATTTCCGACTCCCTGTTCGAAAAATCCATTTAATATGTAGTCCCCCGATGGGGGACGTATCAGATATTAAACTGATAAGAACAGATACTACACTTGATCTTAGCCAAAAGGCCGAGAAGCGATAACCCACAAATGGAACCCTGAAACCGCCGGACCCCCGGGGGTCTCGACAGACCCCAGCGGGTGGGTTGGCAAAAGCCAGCTCCTCTCTCCCTCCAACCCCCACCCACCCACCCACCCACCCACCCACCCACTGTTTCCCTGGCAACAAACAGGCAGGTGTTTTTTGGAAAAAGTCGCTAATGCGTCTGTAAGTCACTATCCTGGCCCATCTCTGTCAATTTCTCTTGAAACAAGATACCGGGCTCTGCAAGAAGCAAAGCCGCTCCAAAAATACGTGGAACTCGTAAGTGTTCCTCTCCACGGAAGTCTTTAGTAAAAGGCGAAAGGCTTGTGCGTAATGAAGAGAAACCAGAGTCATATGGAAGTCAAGAGGTCGGGGCCCGAGACACACTCTGTGCACTCTAGGCAGGGTTCCCGCGGGTGCTCCCGGAACCCACTCTTCCAAGTTTTGGAGGGCTGTCTGTGGATAAAAAGAAGGTCGCAGACACAGAGAGAGAGAGAGAGAGAGAGAGAGAGAGAGAGAGAGAGAGAGAGAGAGAGAGAGAGAGAGAGAGAGAGAGAGAGAGAGAGAGAGAGACACACACAATCCTGGCCCCAATTCTTTTTTTTTTTTTTTTTTTTTTTTTTTTTTTTTTTTTAAGTAAAATGGCGGGAAACGGGGGACCCCATTGAAGGGCGCTTCGCCTTTCTTTCAGTTTGAATGTTTCTTTCCTTCTCTTCTTCTGCTAGCTAGCTAGCTAGCTAGCCAGCCAGCCAGCTGTTTACATAGCTTTGTGAATTTACATTTTTCCTTGACAACGGGAGAAAAGTGTTGCACCGTTCCCGGAGGTACTGCAATACCGGGTCGATGCGTGGAGCGGACGGAGCAAGCCCCATTTCCGACTCCCTGTTCGAAAAATCCATTTAATATGTAGTCCCCCGATGGGGGACGTATCAGATATTAAACTGATAAGAACAGATACTACACTTGATCTTAGCCAAAAGGCCGAGAAGCGATAACCCACAAATGGAACCCTGAAACCGCCGGACCCCCGGGGGTCTCGACAGACCCCAGCGGGTGGGTTGGCAAAAGCCAGCTCCTCTCTCCCTCCAACCCCCACCCACCCACCCACCCACCCACCCACCCACTGTTTCCCTGGCAACAAACAGGCAGGTGTTTTTTGGAAAAAGTCGCTAATGCGTCTGTAAGTCACTATCCTGGCCCATCTCTGTCAATTTCTCTTGAAACAAGATACCGGGCTCTGCAAGAAGCAAAGCCGCTCCAAAAATACGTGGAACTCGTAAGTGTTCCTCTCCACGGAAGTCTTTAGTAAAAGGCGAAAGGCTTGTGCGTAATGAAGAGAAACCAGAGTCATATGGAAGTCAAGAGGTCGGGGCCCGAGACACACTCTGTGCACTCTAGGCAGGGTTCCCGCGGGTGCTCCCGGAACCCACTCTTCCAAGTTTTGGAGGGCTGTCTGTGGATAAAAAGAAGGTCGCAGACACAGAGAGAGAGAGAGAGAGAGAGAGAGAGAGAGAGAGAGAGAGAGAGAGAGAGAGAGAGAGAGAGAGAGAGAGAGAGAGAGAGAGAGACACACACAATCCTGGCCCCAATTCTTTTTTTTTTTTTTTTTTTTTTTTTTTTTTTTTTTTAAGTAAAATGGCGGGAAACGGGGGACCCCATTGAAGGGCGCTTCGCCTTTCTTTCAGTTTGAATGTTTCTTTCCTTCTCTTCTTCTGCTAGCTAGCTAGCTAGCTAGCCAGCCAGCCAGCTGTTTACATAGCTTTGTGAATTTACATTTTTCCTTGACAACGGGAGAAAAGTGTTGCACCGTTCCCGGAGGTACTGCAATACCGGGTCGATGCGTGGAGCGGACGGAGCAAGCCCCATTTCCGACTCCCTGTTCGAAAAATCCATTTAATATGTAGTCCCCCGATGGGGGACGTATCAGATATTAAACTGATAAGAACAGATACTACACTTGATCTTAGCCAAAAGGCCGAGAAGCGATAACCCACAAATGGAACCCTGAAACCGCCGGACCCCCGGGGGTCTCGACAGACCCCAGCGGGTGGGTTGGCAAAAGCCAGCTCCTCTCTCCCTCCAACCCCCACCCACCCACCCACCCACCCACCCACCCACTGTTTCCCTGGCAACAAACAGGCAGGTGTTTTTTGGAAAAAGTCGCTAATGCGTCTGTAAGTCACTATCCTGGCCCATCTCTGTCAATTTCTCTTGAAACAAGATACCGGGCTCTGCAAGAAGCAAAGCCGCTCCAAAAATACGTGGAACTCGTAAGTGTTCCTCTCCACGGAAGTCTTTAGTAAAAGGCGAAAGGCTTGTGCGTAATGAAGAGAAACCAGAGTCATATGGAAGTCAAGAGGTCGGGGCCCGAGACACACTCTGTGCACTCTAGGCAGGGTTCCCGCGGGTGCTCCCGGAACCCACTCTTCCAAGTTTTGGAGGGCTGTCTGTGGATAAAAGAAGGTCGCAGACACAGAGAGAGAGAGAGAGAGAGAGAGAGAGAGAGAGAGAGAGAGAGAGAGAGAGAGAGAGAGAGAGAGAGAGAGAGAGAGAGAGACACACACAATCCTGGCCCCAATTCTTTTTTTTTTTTTTTTTTTTTTTTTTTTTTTTTTAAGTAAAATGGCGGGAAACGGGGGACCCCATTGAAGGGCGCTTCGCCTTTCTTTCAGTTTGAATGTTTCTTTCCTTCTCTTCTTCTGCTAGCTAGCTAGCTAGCTAGCCAGCCAGCCAGCTGTTTACATAGCTTTGTGAATTTACATTTTTCCTTGACAACGGGAGAAAAGTGTTGCACCGTTCCCGGAGGTACTGCAATACCGGGTCGATGCGTGGAGCGGACGGAGCAAGCCCCATTTCCGACTCCCTGTTCGAAAAATCCATTTAATATGTAGTCCCCCGATGGGGGACGTATCAGATATTAAACTGATAAGAACAGATACTACACTTGATCTTAGCCAAAAGGCCGAGAAGCGATAACCCACAAATGGAACCCTGAAACCGCCGGACCCCCGGGGGTCTCGACAGACCCCAGCGGGTGGGTTGGCAAAAGCCAGCTCCTCTCTCCCTCCAACCCCCACCCACCCACCCACCCACCCACCCACCCACTGTTTCCCTGGCAACAAACAGGCAGGTGTTTTTTGGAAAAAGTCGCTAATGCGTCTGTAAGTCACTATCCTGGCCCATCTCTGTCAATTTCTCTTGAAACAAGATACCGGGCTCTGCAAGAAGCAAAGCCGCTCCAAAAATACGTGGAACTCGTAAGTGTTCCTCTCCACGGAAGTCTTTAGTAAAAGGCGAAAGGCTTGTGCGTAATGAAGAGAAACCAGAGTCATATGGAAGTCAAGAGGTCGGGGCCCGAGACACACTCTGTGCACTCTAGGCAGGGTTCCCGCGGGTGCTCCCGGAACCCACTCTTCCAAGTTTTGGAGGGCTGTCTGTGGATAAAAAGAAGGTCGCAGACACAGAGAGAGAGAGAGAGAGAGAGAGAGAGAGAGAGAGAGAGAGAGAGAGAGAGAGAGAGAGAGAGAGAGAGAGAGAGAGAGAGAGAGACACACACAATCCTGGCCCCAATTCTTTTTTTTTTTTTTTTTTTTTTTTTTTTTTTTTTAAGTAAAATGGCGGGAAACGGGGGACCCCATTGAAGGGCGCTTCGCCTTTCTTTCAGTTTGAATGTTTCTTTCCTTCTCTTCTTCTGCTAGCTAGCTAGCTAGCTAGCCAGCCAGCCAGCTGTTTACATAGCTTTGTGAATTTACATTTTTCCTTGACAACGGGAGAAAAGTGTTGCACCGTTCCCGGAGGTACTGCAATACCGGGTCGATGCGTGGAGCGGACGGAGCAAGCCCCATTTCCGACTCCCTGTTCGAAAAATCCATTTAATATGTAGTCCCCCGATGGGGGACGTATCAGATATTAAACTGATAAGAACAGATACTACACTTGATCTTAGCCAAAAGGCCGAGAAGCGATAACCCACAAATGGAACCCTGAAACCGCCGGACCCCCGGGGGTCTCGACAGACCCCAGCGGGTGGGTTGGCAAAAGCCAGCTCCTCTCTCCCTCCAACCCCCACCCACCCACCCACCCACCCACCCACCCACTGTTTCCCTGGCAACAAACAGGCAGGTGTTTTTTGGAAAAAGTCGCTAATGCGTCTGTAAGTCACTATCCTGGCCCATCTCTGTCAATTTCTCTTGAAACAAGATACCGGGCTCTGCAAGAAGCAAAGCCGCTCCAAAAATACGTGGAACTCGTAAGTGTTCCTCTCCACGGAAGTCTTTAGTAAAAGGCGAAAGGCTTGTGCGTAATGAAGAGAAACCAGAGTCATATGGAAGTCAAGAGGTCGGGGCCCGAGACACACTCTGTGCACTCTAGGCAGGGTTCCCGCGGGTGCTCCCGGAACCCACTCTTCCAAGTTTTGGAGGGCTGTCTGTGGATAAAAAGAAGGTCGCAGACACAGAGAGAGAGAGAGAGAGAGAGAGAGAGAGAGAGAGAGAGAGAGAGAGAGAGAGAGAGAGAGAGAGAGAGAGAGAGAGAGAGAGAGAGACACACACAATCCTGGCCCCAATTCTTTTTTTTTTTTTTTTTTTTTTTTTTTTTTTTTTTAAGTAAAATGGCGGGAAACGGGGGACCCCATTGAAGGGCGCTTCGCCTTTCTTTCAGTTTGAATGTTTCTTTCCTTCTCTTCTTCTGCTAGCTAGCTAGCTAGCTAGCCAGCCAGCCAGCTGTTTACATAGCTTTGTGAATTTACATTTTTCCTTGACAACGGGAGAAAAGTGTTGCACCGTTCCCGGAGGTACTGCAATACCGGGTCGATGCGTGGAGCGGACGGAGCAAGCCCCATTTCCGACTCCCTGTTCGAAAAATCCATTTAATATGTAGTCCCCCGATGGGGGACGTATCAGATATTAAACTGATAAGAACAGATACTACACTTGATCTTAGCCAAAAGGCCGAGAAGCGATAACCCACAAATGGAACCCTGAAACCGCCGGACCCCCGGGGGTCTCGACAGACCCCAGCGGGTGGGTTGGCAAAAGCCAGCTCCTCTCTCCCTCCAACCCCCACCCACCCACCCACCCACCCACCCACCCACTGTTTCCCTGGCAACAAACAGGCAGGTGTTTTTTGGAAAAAGTCGCTAATGCGTCTGTAAGTCACTATCCTGGCCCATCTCTGTCAATTTCTCTTGAAACAAGATACCGGGCTCTGCAAGAAGCAAAGCCGCTCCAAAAATACGTGGAACTCGTAAGTGTTCCTCTCCACGGAAGTCTTTAGTAAAAGGCGAAAGGCTTGTGCGTAATGAAGAGAAACCAGAGTCATATGGAAGTCAAGAGGTCGGGGCCCGAGACACACTCTGTGCACTCTAGGCAGGGTTCCCGCGGGTGCTCCCGGAACCCACTCTTCCAAGTTTTGGAGGGCTGTCTGTGGATAAAAAGAAGGTCGCAGACACAGAGAGAGAGAGAGAGAGAGAGAGAGAGAGAGAGAGAGAGAGAGAGAGAGAGAGAGAGAGAGAGAGAGAGAGAGAGAGAGAGAGAGACACACACAATCCTGGCCCCAATTCTTTTTTTTTTTTTTTTTTTTTTTTTTTTTTTTTTAAGTAAAATGGCGGGAAACGGGGGACCCCATTGAAGGGCGCTTCGCCTTTCTTTCAGTTTGAATGTTTCTTTCCTTCTCTTCTTCTGCTAGCTAGCTAGCTAGCTAGCCAGCCAGCCAGCTGTTTACATAGCTTTGTGAATTTACATTTTTCCTTGACAACGGGAGAAAAGTGTTGCACCGTTCCCGGAGGTACTGCAATACCGGGTCGATGCGTGGAGCGGACGGAGCAAGCCCCATTTCCGACTCCCTGTTCGAAAAATCCATTTAATATGTAGTCCCCCGATGGGGGACGTATCAGATATTAAACTGATAAGAACAGATACTACACTTGATCTTAGCCAAAAGGCCGAGAAGCGATAACCCACAAATGGAACCCTGAAACCGCCGGACCCCCGGGGGTCTCGACAGACCCCAGCGGGTGGGTTGGCAAAAGCCAGCTCCTCTCTCCCTCCAACCCCCACCCACCCACCCACCCACCCACCCACCCACTGTTTCCCTGGCAACAAACAGGCAGGTGTTTTTTGGAAAAAGTCGCTAATGCGTCTGTAAGTCACTATCCTGGCCCATCTCTGTCAATTTCTCTTGAAACAAGATACCGGGCTCTGCAAGAAGCAAAGCCGCTCCAAAAATACGTGGAACTCGTAAGTGTTCCTCTCCACGGAAGTCTTTAGTAAAAGGCGAAAGGCTTGTGCGTAATGAAGAGAAACCAGAGTCATATGGAAGTCAAGAGGTCGGGGCCCGAGACACACTCTGTGCACTCTAGGCAGGGTTCCCGCGGGTGCTCCCGGAACCCACTCTTCCAAGTTTTGGAGGGCTGTCTGTGGATAAAAAGAAGGTCGCAGACACAGAGAGAGAGAGAGAGAGAGAGAGAGAGAGAGAGAGAGAGAGAGAGAGAGAGAGAGAGAGAGAGAGAGAGAGAGAGAGAGAGAGAGAGAGACACACACAATCCTGGCCCCAATTCTTTTTTTTTTTTTTTTTTTTTTTTTTTTTTTTTAAGTAAAATGGCGGGAAACGGGGGACCCCATTGAAGGGCGCTTCGCCTTTCTTTCAGTTTGAATGTTTCTTTCCTTCTCTTCTTCTGCTAGCTAGCTAGCTAGCTAGCCAGCCAGCCAGCTGTTTACATAGCTTTGTGAATTTACATTTTTCCTTGACAACGGGAGAAAAGTGTTGCACCGTTCCCGGAGGTACTGCAATACCGGGTCGATGCGTGGAGCGGACGGAGCAAGCCCCATTTCCGACTCCCTGTTCGAAAAATCCATTTAATATGTAGTCCCCCGATGGGGGACGTATCAGATATTAAACTGATAAGAACAGATACTACACTTGATCTTAGCCAAAAGGCCGAGAAGCGATAACCCACAAATGGAACCCTGAAACCGCCGGACCCCCGGGGGTCTCGACAGACCCCAGCGGGTGGGTTGGCAAAAGCCAGCTCCTCTCTCCCTCCAACCCCCACCCACCCACCCACCCACCCACCCACCCACTGTTTCCCTGGCAACAAACAGGCAGGTGTTTTTTGGAAAAAGTCGCTAATGCGTCTGTAAGTCACTATCCTGGCCCATCTCTGTCAATTTCTCTTGAAACAAGATACCGGGCTCTGCAAGAAGCAAAGCCGCTCCAAAAATACGTGGAACTCGTAAGTGTTCCTCTCCACGGAAGTCTTTAGTAAAAGGCGAAAGGCTTGTGCGTAATGAAGAGAAACCAGAGTCATATGGAAGTCAAGAGGTCGGGGCCCGAGACACACTCTGTGCACTCTAGGCAGGGTTCCCGCGGGTGCTCCCGGAACCCACTCTTCCAAGTTTTGGAGGGCTGTCTGTGGATAAAAGAAGGTCGCAGACACAGAGAGAGAGAGAGAGAGAGAGAGAGAGAGAGAGAGAGAGAGAGAGAGAGAGAGAGAGAGAGAGAGAGAGAGAGAGAGAGAGAGACACACACAATCCTGGCCCCAATTCTTTTTTTTTTTTTTTTTTTTTTTTTTTTTTTTTTAAGTAAAATGGCGGGAAACGGGGGACCCCATTGAAGGGCGCTTCGCCTTTCTTTCAGTTTGAATGTTTCTTTCCTTCTCTTCTTCTGCTAGCTAGCTAGCTAGCTAGCCAGCCAGCCAGCTGTTTACATAGCTTTGTGAATTTACATTTTTCCTTGACAACGGGAGAAAAGTGTTGCACCGTTCCCGGAGGTACTGCAATACCGGGTCGATGCGTGGAGCGGACGGAGCAAGCCCCATTTCCGACTCCCTGTTCGAAAAATCCATTTAATATGTAGTCCCCCGATGGGGGACGTATCAGATATTAAACTGATAAGAACAGATACTACACTTGATCTTAGCCAAAAGGCCGAGAAGCGATAACCCACAAATGGAACCCTGAAACCGCCGGACCCCCGGGGGTCTCGACAGACCCCAGCGGGTGGGTTGGCAAAAGCCAGCTCCTCTCTCCCTCCAACCCCCACCCACCCACCCACCCACCCACCCACCCACTGTTTCCCTGGCAACAAACAGGCAGGTGTTTTTTGGAAAAAGTCGCTAATGCGTCTGTAAGTCACTATCCTGGCCCATCTCTGTCAATTTCTCTTGAAACAAGATACCGGGCTCTGCAAGAAGCAAAGCCGCTCCAAAAATACGTGGAACTCGTAAGTGTTCCTCTCCACGGAAGTCTTTAGTAAAAGGCGAAAGGCTTGTGCGTAATGAAGAGAAACCAGAGTCATATGGAAGTCAAGAGGTCGGGGCCCGAGACACACTCTGTGCACTCTAGGCAGGGTTCCCGCGGGTGCTCCCGGAACCCACTCTTCCAAGTTTTGGAGGGCTGTCTGTGGATAAAAAGAAGGTCGCAGACACAGAGAGAGAGAGAGAGAGAGAGAGAGAGAGAGAGAGAGAGAGAGAGAGAGAGAGAGAGAGAGAGAGAGAGAGAGAGAGAGAGACACACACAATCCTGGCCCCAATTCTTTTTTTTTTTTTTTTTTTTTTTTTTTTTTTTTTAAGTAAAATGGCGGGAAACGGGGGACCCCATTGAAGGGCGCTTCGCCTTTCTTTCAGTTTGAATGTTTCTTTCCTTCTCTTCTTCTGCTAGCTAGCTAGCTAGCTAGCCAGCCAGCCAGCTGTTTACATAGCTTTGTGAATTTACATTTTTCCTTGACAACGGGAGAAAAGTGTTGCACCGTTCCCGGAGGTACTGCAATACCGGGTCGATGCGTGGAGCGGACGGAGCAAGCCCCATTTCCGACTCCCTGTTCGAAAAATCCATTTAATATGTAGTCCCCCGATGGGGGACGTATCAGATATTAAACTGATAAGAACAGATACTACACTTGATCTTAGCCAAAAGGCCGAGAAGCGATAACCCACAAATGGAACCCTGAAACCGCCGGACCCCCGGGGGTCTCGACAGACCCCAGCGGGTGGGTTGGCAAAAGCCAGCTCCTCTCTCCCTCCAACCCCCACCCACCCACCCACCCACCCACCCACCCACTGTTTCCCTGGCAACAAACAGGCAGGTGTTTTTTGGAAAAAGTCGCTAATGCGTCTGTAAGTCACTATCCTGGCCCATCTCTGTCAATTTCTCTTGAAACAAGATACCGGGCTCTGCAAGAAGCAAAGCCGCTCCAAAAATACGTGGAACTCGTAAGTGTTCCTCTCCACGGAAGTCTTTAGTAAAAGGCGAAAGGCTTGTGCGTAATGAAGAGAAACCAGAGTCATATGGAAGTCAAGAGGTCGGGGCCCGAGACACACTCTGTGCACTCTAGGCAGGGTTCCCGCGGGTGCTCCCGGAACCCACTCTTCCAAGTTTTGGAGGGCTGTCTGTGGATAAAAAGAAGGTCGCAGACACAGAGAGAGAGAGAGAGAGAGAGAGAGAGAGAGAGAGAGAGAGAGAGAGAGAGAGAGAGAGAGAGAGAGAGAGAGAGAGAGAGAGAGAGAGACACACACAATCCTGGCCCCAATTCTTTTTTTTTTTTTTTTTTTTTTTTTTTTTTTTTTAAGTAAAATGGCGGGAAACGGGGGACCCCATTGAAGGGCGCTTCGCCTTTCTTTCAGTTTGAATGTTTCTTTCCTTCTCTTCTTCTGCTAGCTAGCTAGCTAGCTAGCCAGCCAGCCAGCTGTTTACATAGCTTTGTGAATTTACATTTTTCCTTGACAACGGGAGAAAAGTGTTGCACCGTTCCCGGAGGTACTGCAATACCGGGTCGATGCGTGGAGCGGACGGAGCAAGCCCCATTTCCGACTCCCTGTTCGAAAAATCCATTTAATATGTAGTCCCCCGATGGGGGACGTATCAGATATTAAACTGATAAGAACAGATACTACACTTGATCTTAGCCAAAAGGCCGAGAAGCGATAACCCACAAATGGAACCCTGAAACCGCCGGACCCCCGGGGGTCTCGACAGACCCCAGCGGGTGGGTTGGCAAAAGCCAGCTCCTCTCTCCCTCCAACCCCCACCCACCCACCCACCCACCCACCCACCCACTGTTTCCCTGGCAACAAACAGGCAGGTGTTTTTTGGAAAAAGTCGCTAATGCGTCTGTAAGTCACTATCCTGGCCCATCTCTGTCAATTTCTCTTGAAACAAGATACCGGGCTCTGCAAGAAGCAAAGCCGCTCCAAAAATACGTGGAACTCGTAAGTGTTCCTCTCCACGGAAGTCTTTAGTAAAAGGCGAAAGGCTTGTGCGTAATGAAGAGAAACCAGAGTCATATGGAAGTCAAGAGGTCGGGGCCCGAGACACACTCTGTGCACTCTAGGCAGGGTTCCCGCGGGTGCTCCCGGAACCCACTCTTCCAAGTTTTGGAGGGCTGTCTGTGGATAAAAAGAAGGTCGCAGACACAGAGAGAGAGAGAGAGAGAGAGAGAGAGAGAGAGAGAGAGAGAGAGAGAGAGAGAGAGAGAGAGAGAGAGAGAGAGAGAGAGAGACACACACAATCCTGGCCCCAATTCTTTTTTTTTTTTTTTTTTTTTTTTTTTTTTTTTAAGTAAAATGGCGGGAAACGGGGGACCCCATTGAAGGGCGCTTCGCCTTTCTTTCAGTTTGAATGTTTCTTTCCTTCTCTTCTTCTGCTAGCTAGCTAGCTAGCTAGCCAGCCAGCCAGCTGTTTACATAGCTTTGTGAATTTACATTTTTCCTTGACAACGGGAGAAAAGTGTTGCACCGTTCCCGGAGGTACTGCAATACCGGGTCGATGCGTGGAGCGGACGGAGCAAGCCCCATTTCCGACTCCCTGTTCGAAAAATCCATTTAATATGTAGTCCCCCGATGGGGGACGTATCAGATATTAAACTGATAAGAACAGATACTACACTTGATCTTAGCCAAAAGGCCGAGAAGCGATAACCCACAAATGGAACCCTGAAACCGCCGGACCCCCGGGGGTCTCGACAGACCCCAGCGGGTGGGTTGGCAAAAGCCAGCTCCTCTCTCCCTCCAACCCCCACCCACCCACCCACCCACCCACCCACCCACTGTTTCCCTGGCAACAAACAGGCAGGTGTTTTTTGGAAAAAGTCGCTAATGCGTCTGTAAGTCACTATCCTGGCCCATCTCTGTCAATTTCTCTTGAAACAAGATACCGGGCTCTGCAAGAAGCAAAGCCGCTCCAAAAATAC